>NW_010400799.1:39917-73554 GCF_000710305.1 Buceros rhinoceros silvestris | reverse complement strand
ACAAAGGACGGCGTGTGAGAGGAGGGGGTGCGGTGGTCGTAATCGAGTTTGATTTGCGTTGAGGAGGGGGGGGAAATGAGTACTGTTCGCTGTATTGAATGGATCCGCCGCGGGGAGGAAACAAGTGGGGCCGGGGAGGCTGGCAACCGCAGTGAGGCGGTGGAGAACAAAGCCTTTTTATGTAAGAGAAAATTATGCAGAACGCGCCTCGCTCCAAGTGCCACAGGTACGAGCCGTGAGCGTGTGCCGCTCTGCGGAGCCGTCAGGTTGCGCCCAGCCGCATCTGCCGAATAAAGGCTGCTTGCCTCCGTTTGTCGTGTCCGTGTTTGAGACGCCGGTGACGACCTGCCCTTCGGATGAGGTGGGCTTGTGAAACACCGCTGGGAAGGAAGGGGGTGCGCTGCGTGCTGGGGGAGTTGCTTTCCGTAGGTAAGATACCGACATCGTTTGTTTTCCCGTGCTAAGCAGCAACTTTAGTTTTCCTCGGAATAAAGGTGTTCTCCAGTTCGTTGGTGGATTCTCATGTAGGTTTCCTCCTGATACAGAGCAGCAGGCTTTCCCGTGTAAGTGGTCATTAACACAAAATCATACAGTAGAATGGGGTGTGTACGTATATGTTTTTAAGTCTTATTGTTCTAGGTCTCTGGCATCCCTTTTCATAATTTGTCTTGTCCTTGTGGTTGTGTCAATAAATCTTTCTCCATCCACTCTCAAATAATTTGCTGTCCAGCATGCGCACTGCTTGTGGTTCGGAAAACCTGTCCCTTTTGTTTCTGGAAGGGTTCTTCCTTGCAGGATTGAAGCACGTACCCTTTCTGTTCTGTTTCTTCCATTTTCTCCCCAAACCTTTGTTTTCTCCTTGTGAAAGAACCTGTTTCTTTTCAGCAGTGCTGGTTTAGACTTGCAGGGTTGTCTAGACTACAGATCTCATAGCCAAGGCACCCAAGAAGAGGCTCAGCTGCAGGATGTATTTATTTTCTATAGCTTCTCTCGCTCCCCTCCTGACTGGATGACGTGATGACAGCATCTCAGCCCTTGCTAGGAAGAGAGAGAATATGCTGAGAGAGCGTTACCTCATGAAGTTACCCCTGCCATTACTCCATGGATCGCTAAGAAGTGATTCACCAACAGTGAGAGGATGGGCACCTTCCCTCTGTGTGCTAAAATCTCTCCTCAGTTAGCACAGAGCCAGTCCAGTTCAGTTTGTGGGTGGGTGTGCGTTTCTGCTGCTAATGTTCTGAAAGCGTGATATGTAAAATGGAGCCCAGACTCACTCTCGTGGCTCCTAGGTCTAGGGACTGCTGAATTCCTCACTGCGTATTTCGCTTCACCCGTTTGCAAAGCTCTGGTGATGCAATCAGCAGTGGGCAGCCCCCCAGCCTGAATGTGGTACCAGTCTCCTGAAGCTCAGGCACTTACAGGTGAGCTAAACTAACACACTGAGAATAATCCGAATGGCTTAGTGCGGAAACAAAGTGCGGCAGGTGAGCCCTGGTGCTGCAGAGCTCTGGGAAGAGGAGTGATTCCGGCAGTGAGGTGTAGTGGCTTAAGTTCTATCTCATCTTCCACTCAAGGGACAGGATCTGGTTAATGGAACTTTACAATTTGTTACACCCATATTGCGCATTGCCCGTGGGTGTTTGAGAGAAGCCAAAGAGCTGTCATCCTGAGAATAAAAAGTTGCTGTTCTTCTGTGGAGAATTTTAGCACACTTTGAGCATGGAGGGCAGTTCATTGTGCTTGTTATGCAGTTTGTTACATAAAGCGCCGTTTGCACCTTGATTTAGAGATCTGACGTAATGGTTACGGTATGTTATGTCAGTCCCCACTTAGCTGTGCTCTTTAGATATGTTCTGACAATAGAGAAAAAGCCATCCTTCAATCACCCCTCAGGTTCTGTGGCTGGGCGTAAGTAACCTGATCACAGTAGTCCCTAAATGAATGGCTGCAGCCTGCGGATGAAGAATTCTCTTGTTGCTAGATGTTTCCCCAGAAGCATACCTTTCCTTTCAGCCTGTGTCACGCTCTCTGAGTTACCGTTTGCTGAACCCTATACCTGAATTCATGAGAGGAGACATTTGCTATGTGTACTGACGCCAGAGCAGGCTCTGGCCCTGTGCTCACTTAACAGTCGGCTGAGCCATGGAAATTGCTAGAAATATCTAACCACAGAAATGGGTGGTGAAGCCCGTCGCAGTCTCTGCTGGAGTATTTCAGCTATTGCCGGCAAATGTGGCATGACAGACACACCTGCTGGAGACAGGTTTCTTTTCTTAAAGGGGTGGGAAGAGGGAGAAGTCAAAAAGAATTGAGGTTGTGAGGACTTTATATGATGATGGCTTTCAGAAAGTTACCTCTTTATTACTAGAAGCTCTACAGAGTCACAGGATACTGACAGAACTTCTAATGCACCTGCAGCGTCTGTGAGATCTCAAATCTGACCTGCCGTGGTGGGACAAATGACCATGAGCTTAAGAAAGGGGGGTGGGTGGGTCGGTTGGTCGGGGAAAGCTCCAGTAGAAGTACTTCTCTCTTAATTGTGAGTCAGTCCAAAGGCCTGAGTTCCTTACAAATCTTTTGCCTATAGCACAGCGACAGTCCTGAGAGCTGATCTGGTGTAATTTCTGGATCACAACAAATGGAAAAAAAAGAAAACAAACCACCCCTTGGCTTTTTTTTTTTGGTTCCCTGAAGAGGCGCTCCTGCCTGCTGGACGTTTGTAGCTGAAGCGAAGCCTCACGTAGAAAGGGGTCCAGGAGTGTTGCAGTTAACATGCACACGAATGAGTAACGGCCAGAAATTTGGAAAGGGGTAGTATCCTGGGGTTCTGGGATGAGATGGCTTCCCAAGGCCCCTTCTAAACTGTGATGATCTGGACGTTTTGTTTGTGTGCTACCTTCAAGTCCATGTGTATGCTTGATGATGAAATAAAATTAGCTATGTGCTGATACATGGAATTGTTCTGCAGGACTCAAGGATGCTTGTTACGGTCCATCTGGATTTACTCAGTTGTTTAAACACATGCTTAATTGCCCTTGAAAGGGAGCCTTAAGCGTGCTTTAAAGTAAAGCATGTTTTTAATGGAAAGGGGAATATTTTTGCTGAAAAGGAAGAGTGTAAATTCAGGGTATGTGGGCTCAGTGGTGGAAAACCCTTGATGATGTTTGGTGGGGCCGAGCACCTCCAGAGAAAGCATGAAGATGACCGATGTTCCATGAAATCACTGCATTACTTATTCCTCCCCAAACACACATGCACACGCGAAGGGAGGGTGTGGGTGGGTCTTGACATGTTTAGGACTGGTGCTTCTTGTTCCTTTCTTTTGTTTCACGTACTGGTGTGCTTGTCAGCAGCAGTTCTATAGCACACCTCGGCTAATAAGGAAAAACCAGCAGGAGACTGATTTCCGTAGGGTGGAGCTGATGTGGAGGACCGGTACTGGAAGCAGTGATGGTCTCTTAAGCTGTCTGCCTCGGTTAAGGAAAAAGCTTTTGTTTCATGGGTAGGTTTAATCACAGGTTATGCGACTAAACTGTTAAGAGGATGTTTTAGAAGGACATTCAATGTGAGGTTTCTAATTGCTTTCAAGGTATTGGAGGGAAGGACTGATGCATCCATGGGGTTAATTTGGATTGCTGTGGCCACATGGGTTGACTGTGCTAGCTGTTAAGAAGATTTGAGTTCCTTATTGACCCATTTTACTTTAACACTAATTGTTTGCTGCTGTATTAAGGAGAAAAGATGAGCTACTGCTGTTGCTTCTTACGGTTTTACACTCACTGCTGTTTTTCCCTACGGCAGTCTCACAAATGAAACCGATCTTTGTTCTTTTGTCTTGATTGGGGAGGTGTCAAGGAGCCTGTAACAGTCATTCCAAATGATAATGAGACAACAGTTTCAGAGCATCCCTGTTTGTAATCAGTATCTTGCATCTTTCTTAGAGTGCCAGTTTGAAAGGAATTACGGTGAAAAGGTGTGGCTTGGGGCAGCCTCAGTAATATAAAGAATTATTAAATCTTTTTGTTTTTTGTAATCTGTGAGACAAGGTAGTGCTGGTTGATAGCTTGATCGATGTTAAATCATACTGTTTCTCTTTTAGCATTTCTAAAACGTATTGTTCTTCTGACGTTCTGTCGTATAGTAAGTGTTTGTTTATTTTATCACATGGTATCCATCGTCCAGATAAAATACATATGTGTATCTGTAGTTCGTATAGTATAAGGGAGACAACAGCCCTATTACGAGCAGGAGTTTTACGTGGGGAAAATCAGTATCACTGTGTTGGATTCATGGAATTTGCACCCGACTGGCGCCATCTGAAAAAGACAACGCCCCCTTCAGCTCTGTTTTCTCATTATTGAAAATCTGCGGTACTTTCCCCCTTCAGGGAAATAATCACCTTATACCTGTGAATTCTTGAGTTATGGATTCATATGGTAGGACTGAGCCCCTCTGACAAATTCTGCTCCTTCGTTTCCAGTTGGCACTCATGAGTATGGGGATCCGAGGAATGCTTCTCGCCTCACGTTACTCAAGCCCCTGGCAAGAAGTAGGAAGAGTTTCCTACTAGTACTTCTACTGGCCATAATGTAGTTAGATCGCAGTAGCCTCCAGTGAGTTGAGTCTATGAAAACCTCCTTTTCTGATTGTGAAACTTGTTGTTTTGTCCCCTGAAGGAGATTTAAACTGAATTTCAGGAGGTGTTTGCAAAATTAGCTCTGTGCAACCTCTGGATAAACAACATCAAAAAAACTCCAAAAAACCCCAAATGAAACAAAACCCCGCAGCCCACTCATGTCAGCTAACTTGGCAGCATTTAATTATGAGATCTATTGATTCAATTAGCCCGATGTTTTCACTTTATTTTCTGGAGAGAAGGATAGGGGCTGGTTTCTGGTTTAAAAAGAGGAGCTGTCATTTCTATTTTGAGGAGCATGCATTATCTGTTAGAAGAGATGCTTCACCATCTGAGGTTCTGATCACGGATGAACAAAGTTGGAAAATATCTCAAAATCAGAACATAGGATAGAAATATGACTAAGGTTCAGAACAGAGTTGGGGTTATGCTTTTGAAAACGCCAGCCTTGGTGCAAATTTGGTCTGGAGATGAACAGCAGAAAGTGCTGTGAACCTTCAAAAGTGACCTGAGTGCTTCACTGATGGGCAGGAAACCCAGATCTACTGGCCGTGGTTGCAAATCTGCATTGATTTGCCTCCTTCCCTAACAGAGCTCAACCATGATGTCATCCAGGCTGTGCCTGGAGGAACCTCGGCTTGGTTTGAGGTAGAGGTGTCTCTCTGTCTCCTTTTTGTCCTTCTCATTTTCTGTAGGAGGTATCTGTGTAACTTGTTAAGCCAGGGTGACAGACCTTAAGTACAAGCGTCCCCTTAATGCCTCCGGGAAAGCTCAGAGCCTGAGGGGGCTGTGAGGAAAGCCTCTTTTCTGTCTTTGCTGTCAAGTGGACTGAAAGCGTGTGTTCCAGTGTGTTTGGATGCCTTTGATTTCAAGAAGGGTTCCGGTCTGGATGTGAATTCCCGTTAGCTGGAAAGCTGGTTAGCTCGTTTTGGCTAACCCGAGTGGTTTGTGCCAAGTTACTCTGTTTTCTGCAGCAGCCTTTCTGTGACTGCCAGGTCTAGGAGAAAAATCTGAATCCCCTTGTGGGGAATTTATCTGGACTCTGGACCCAAGGCAATGTGATGCGATGACTCCCCGCGCCAACATTCAATACTTGCTAACATTAACATGATTCCACTGTCCCTATGCCGATTGTGGGACAAAAAAGCCCCTGTCCTGTTCCTGCAGCTGCTTCCACGTGATTCAGTAAGGTATGCTTGGGCTTCCCCCCTGTTCTGGCCATGTGGTATCGCTCAAAGCAGAGCTGATACCTTTGTTTGAGCTGCTGCAACTATGGCTGGATTAAAAGCAGCTGTAGATTCACATGCAGGGTGCCTCTCACCGACAAGTCCTTGTCTGCTGGTGCCTGATGTGCTTTTCAGGTGTCTCAAGCTGCTGTTTGGTGGTTGTGTCTCAGGGTGTGGTGGGCAGGCAGGCAGGCTGCCGCCTCTGTTTGCAGCATGACCGTGTTCATGCGGTTAGGCATTTGCCTGCTTCCCTTGAGTCATGCTGAAATCAATACTAGCTTCTATTTCCTCAGCAATTAGAAAATGTTCAAGACAGATGAGGAAAAAATCCACGGAGTGGAAAAGGAGAGATGCAGGAGCAGAGTTGAATGATTTGCAAGGAAAAGGATATTAGAGCTTTCTTAAGGGGTGGTTTGGGTGTCTGGTCATTCACATCTCGCCCTGCTTGTCAACTTATTGTTTGGAGTGGGAGGGAGTCGGCATTGAAGCCAGGTGTACTGGCCCTAAGCTGCTCCCTGACCTACAGAATTACCCTGCCCGCCTTCAGCACTCCCCTGCACCTGGGAGAATAGAAAACATGTAGTGTAGGGAGACAGCCATGAGAACAGGAAAGAGATTTCTGAACTCAGAGTAAGCTCCTCCAGGTCTGTATCAGAGTTATTGCTGATGCGCACTGATTCAGTCAGGGCAGAGTTTGGCCCTGAGGATACTCCTCACAGGCAGTCGGCATGCTCAGAATACACCTGGGAGTTAGAGCCTGTGTTGCCAGGAGTCCAGAGCAGACCTGACACTTAGTGTTGGTGCTAAGCACGACTGGAAGGAAAGTGGCGAGTTAGTTTTCTGTTCCCATCCCCATGTTTTCTAACATGATTGATTTCATGTCCTATAAAGAAAATGTTCCCCTAGAAAATGATGAAGAAACCCATGAATCAGGAGGAAGGAAACTGTATATTTCTTTTTGTGTAGGAAGATAAAATACATATATTTCCTGGAGTAGTAAAGGCAAAGTTGGCAACCATGTGAGAGAGTAATTTAAAAAAAAAGGGGGGGTGGGGTGGGGAGAGAAAAACAAACAAACTCTCTCTGTGGCGTGGGGAGGAACAGTTAATAATATGCTTCATTCCAAAGAGCAAGGGATAGAGTGTGATAGATAAGAGCTTTCATTCCCTGTTGTCCTGCAAAGTTAAGCTTTTTGGGGTATAGAGAGCTGGTTGTACTTCTGAATAAGACTTAGCAAAATACTGAATGAAAGCATTTCATATTACCCGGTGCTATCTATTACAGCATAGAATAAATTTATGTCTAAGAATCTGAATGACAGGCCTTTTGTAATATGACAAACTGATATCTGTAATTTTATATTCTACATGATCTGCTAAAATTAGCAGCAATGATTTAGAGATAATACTTGCAATCCTTTAGGTTAGATCATTTTAAATGGCTTGCTACCAGTGTTACTTAAAGCACTTTCAGTATTTTGAATGCAAGATTAAAAATACTCTTGAATGTGCCTTTCACTATGAAAAACAGAACTTTTTTTTGTGACATGCATTTAAAAAAACCAAAGTCAGTCACACTGGATTCACTTACAATGACCTCTAACATAAAACTGCCCCTATGAACAAAACCCTTGAATTCAGTCAGGCTCTTTTTGCCTTCACTTGTTTTAGTCCCCTGTATATTTGCAGCATCACTGGTAGCAGTAAGTGGAATTAATAATTTGTTGCGAAGCTTTAATTCATAATTACAGGCACTTGGAAGTTGGAAACATGTTTTCTCATTTTACCATATTTGTGATATTGATTCTGCAGATGCCTGAATGGTTGTGTAGTTTGTGGTGTTTTTTTTAATATGGTAAGGCTGGTATCAGGAGTGACTTGTGTAATTACCTGTAATTACCAACAGGCATGGAGTCAATCAGGCTTTTCCCATCAGCCATCTCTGCAGCCCTTGAGTCCTTTTCAAGAGTGACTTTTGGGCGAGTGCTGACTTGAGGAGGTGCTGCCAGTGTTGCCTGATGGGCAGCAATCAGCTGTAAGCAGGGGGGGTTTTCTGCTCTTCATTTCATCTGCACTACGTTGTCTTTGAAGCCCTCATCGGAAGCTCAGGCTTTGAGATACTGATAGTAAGTCAGGTAGTATCTGCTGAAACAATGCCTTATGTCTTGCTTTGAAATCTCTTTATGGACTTAATTGTACCTCTTGTCTTCCAGCACAAATGTGTATGTACACTGCTCTTCGTGAGAGACTAGCCCTTGATTGTAACTAATGGTTTTTTTTCCTTTTAAAGATGCTGACAATGGCAGAGTTTAACTGGTCAAAAGTGTGGTGTGTACCTTCCTGAGGCAGCAGATAAAAATCCACTGGTTGTTTTAAGGCACGTACTCTTTTTTTTTTTTGGGTGGAGTCATGAATTTTGTTTTATTCCAATGATCAGGACAGAGTAACATGGTGATGGTGAAATCTGTACTTAAAGTAACTGGTTTTCACTTCAAATGAAGTGGTTTAGGACTGAATTTTTTTTTTTTACAAGCAGAAGCAGGGAGTAAGTACTTGAAACAAATAAAATGTTTTCCATGCATTGGGACATGAAGCTGTGTTTACTACTAGAATCAGGAAGAACTATTTCCTTGGAGACATGGTATTGCAGAATTGCTGTTATGGGTCATTCCCCTGAACTATCTCTGACTCTGGTCAGCACCAGCATGATGTCTTTTGTCTTTACTGCCCTACTATTCTCAGGTGAATTTAGGGTTTCAGTCACTTGGAAGATTGGTGTTATTTTTGTTTCTAACTCATTTTATATACTGCTAGATGTAGTGATTTTTTTTCTTAAAAGGGTGAGATTTTCTTCTGCATTTTAAGTTGTTTCAAGGTCAGCCCTAGTGTTTATGCTTGTTACAGTGTGCAGTGGTGTAAGTGATCTGTCAGTGTCCTGGGATGGCCAAGAGAATTAATATTTTAGATGCAGTGTGGTTTTATGTTTTCTTTGGCAAGGTTGTGGTGGCTTCCTCTCACTTGCCTAAGGGAGCAAGGAAGGTGAAAATGAGTTTTCTTCCAGTGGGGGAGTGATCTCTACATGCGTTAAAAAAAGAAAAAAGAGAGGTTGGAGGCATGTGTTATGTTTTTATTTGAAGAACTAGCTGTGGAGACTTGTTTCAGCTCTAGCTGGTAGGTTTATTTTCAGAGCTGATGTAACAGTAAGAATAGAATTTGCCTGTCCAGGATTTCCAGAGGCTGTTGAACATACAAAGAAGCAGCCGTCTCCCTATGTTCCTCTCTTTTCCCCATCCAAACATGATATAAATATAACTTTCTCTTGGGTTCTGTCTCCCTCATGCCTCTGCAGCTGGGAAGTTTGGTGTATTTCTTGTTTGCTCTACTGCCCTTACCTGCAGGCAAGACATGATCTAGATTGAAGTCTAATCCTCCTAGATTAGTAAATAAGCCCTGCTCCATGCCTGTGTCACTAAGCAGATGAGTAGCTCTTTGAAGAATGTTTTGAGGCTTGTGAAAATGATTTCTAGCAGAAACTTTCATTTTAAAAGATACTAAAATACACAAGCAGTCAAATGACCAAGCAAGAGTACAAGAATGCAGGTGCTATGTCTCTAGTCGCTCGTTAATATTTCCCTTTCCATGATGGATACTTCACAGCTGAATTTGAACATCCTTCACAAATGGCAGTGGTACTGGGCAATTTCCCCTTCCACTGTATCTCTGGCTGCATTTTCTTTTTCCATTTGTTGCTTTAAAGTTTCATCACTCATGTTGCATTGAAACATAGCTCTGGGCAGAGCTCTATGTAAATAAGAAACCTGCTATACAGATGAAACCATGGAAAAAAACCTGTGGTATTCTCCTACTGGAGCTTCTTTTGAGATGAGTATTTGCTCCTCTTCTGAAGACCTTGAGGGAGTCGTGCATCCAGTATTAAAGGTCTTTTCCAACCTAAACAGTTCTATGATTCTATGGACAAGACAGCCGTGGGATGCACAGCGTGTGGTCCCTGGTGGGGCTGTGGGCTGGTGGTGAGAGCCTCTGGCATGTTCATCACAGGTGTGCTGTTGATTTTGGTTTTAGCTTGTCCTGTTTGCTTAGGTCTTGATCCACGGCAGAACTGGGGGATCTGCTCTTGGTTTGGAAACAATTCCTGTGGGAATTCACGGGCAAATTTCAGCCCTGTCTTTGCAAAATCATCCTCCCTGTACCCACTAATACTTTGATTAGGCCCTGGCTCCCTGTAGGTGGTGAGGCCTGCAGACTGCACCAGAGGCTGCGGGTTGCTGGAGAGCCTGCACGCTGCCCTCTTTGTGTATGGCCAAGCCTGAGAAAGCAGGTTCCTGGCTGCTGGGGGCAGAGTGGACAATTCTGCTCTGCATGTCTGCTGAGTGGCAGCGGTTGCTGTTTCTTATCCTACTAATTCCCGAGGCCAGCTGGAGCATCAAGCCTGACTCTTTGGAGCTCCCCAGTGCAGTCTCTTTCCGTACACTAGAAGTACAGAAGGAGTTTTCTCTTTGCTGTAGCAAAAATCGGTTTTCCCCTCCCTGTTTGAGAAATACCAAGGCATTTTGCTGCGTATGTCCGCTGGCTCTGGTACTTGTATATAACCCATCTGAAACTGTTCCTGAGAACAAACCACTGCAAGTTCCCAAGTAAACGTTTGCTGGGTTTAGCCTGAGCTGTGAGATGCTTTACGCAAGCTGAATCTTAGTGCAGTAGTGGGAACCAGGAGAAGCCTTCCTGTTTGGTAGTCTGGGATGAGGTCTCTTGGCAGCCAAGGCTTATGTCAGCTGGTGCTGTAGGGGTCCTGCGCCTGTTCGCTCCCACGGTGCCTGGTCCTTGCCTGACCCCGTGGGAAGCCAGCTCAGTAAGCTGAGCTGGGGCAACACCAGTGCTATGCAAAGATGACTTGCTTCCTACCAGTCCAGCTCTCTAAAATGGTCCAGGGCACTGGGGAAGAGGAAGGGTGCGAATGTGTATCCAGGAGCTGGAAGGCCTTTACTCATCTGAAAGAAAGGAATTTTAAGGAAGTTAATGCTTCATTTTGAGAATAAAGATCACAGGATCTAATCTTCCTGAAGAGGTTGTATTGTTCCCTAAAAGACATCAAATTACATTGTTGTGAATCCTGCCTAGTACTTTTTAAATCACCTGCTTTTTCTATAAATGGTCATGTTCTTAATAAACTTCTCTCTTACCTTTTAATGCTTTTTCTTTTTCTTGTGAGTGAAGGGCACAAGAGGTGGGGTTACAGAGAAAATGTTGCATTTGGCTCCCTTCCTGTTAACAATCAGAAATACACTTGTGACAGTCTTTTTCTGGTAGTCACAGGGAGATATATACATGGGTAATAAACTGCCCTTCTAGGCTTTCTGCTGCAGGCTCTGAACGTTGCTGTGCTGCGGCCAACTTGCTTGCAATAAAGCCCTTGCCGGTGTCTTTAATGAAGGACTGTCCTGAGGTAGAAATTGCCTTCCTCGGAATTAGAAAAGAAGGAGGAGGGATGTATGTTGTGAAGAAAAGCTAAGCCAGGAAACACCTGGCAACCAGATGGCCCCTAGTATGCTGCATCATACCCACTCCTTCATTAAGGATTACTGTGGCTGTCTCTGGGTAATAGATTTAGAGGTTTGGGGTCACAAAGAATTAGAAAATTGTAGCCAGTTGCAATTAAATGTAAGTTATTTTTAGAGGACAAAGAACTGAGCTGGGCTGAAAGCTGAATTAGAGCTACTTGAAATGTTAGGGTTCAAATACTGTGGGTGATATTTTCTAGTCAACCAAGAAAAGAGCCCATGCACAAAGCATGTCAGGGTGGTGGCAGGTGGGCTGGAGACAGCAGAGCTGTGGGCAGTGGCAGTAATGTGGAACTAGTATTATTCTGCTTCCCGAGGGCCGCTGGCATTATGTACTTCTCTCTGAATATTTATGCGTGCGACAGAGACGGGTTGCTCAGACCCTTAGTAGGATCAGACTGTCTAGTTTGCACTGTGATTTGTATAAGCCTGACTGAGTATCTTATGTTTTACCTGTATTTAATTTTGTTTTTTATTTCCCCTTCAGTGTGCCTGTAATCCAGAAAGGGCAAACTCAGAGGTTTTTAAATTTGCAAGCAAGTTGTGTAAACATCAGGAGGGAAATAGAGATTTGGGAAGAAACGTGCTTGTGCACAAACCCTTTCTGTGTTGGTGATGGGTCAGCAGCAGTTGGCACGTGGTGGGTTAGGAATTTGGGCTGGCCCTGTGTGGGTGCACAGAAGTAAGCATGAGGAAACTGCTCTCCCTCCTACATCCCCTGTACTCACCTGCCTACTCTGGCAGGTAGAAGAGGCATGGATGTACCAATGCGCGCGTAGGTTTTGGCTGTCTCGCTGCTGCACTGGAAGATGGGAGATGCCTTTTCCTGAGGGACTTGTTTCTGTGAATTGGTGGGTCTTGTCTTGCAGCTCTTGCTGAATCCAGGGCTGGCTGATACCATCTTGCACTGCTAACCTGCTCAGCTGTCCTGCTTTGAAAGGTCTTTGGGTATGTTGTGGGAATAACAAGCAAAGAAGAAACTTTGCTGGTCCGGGGGCTGTGTAAACTCTGCCTTCCTTACAAACGCTTTGGAGCATCTGCAGGAAGCTTGAATAGGTTGTTCATTACTTCTGTTCTTGTGATGTTGGAGTGACAAGAGCATTGCTGGCTTTTATCTTGTATATTCTTGGAGCAGCGTCCTTACAGACAATATATTTTTTTCATATTAAAATGTTGATAAGTGCAACTTGAAAATATTTCTCATTGAAATATCTATTTAATTACTTGTTGGGTTTCATATCAAAGCCTATAGTGAATTTCATGAAGTTGAGTTCTGAGGAATTCACCCCAAAAACCTCGTTTTTAAGGTTACTACCTGTGGGGTTGATTCTGCAGCTAATATCCATGTTAAAGACAAACTAACTTGCATTATGCAATGGAATTGTTTGTATCTTATTAAAGACAAGCCAGTGACACCCTACCACATTGTATGGAGTAGCCACAGGAATATGGAACAACTCTGTCTCAAAAGGGTGGATTGTTCAGTAAGTCTCTTTTATTTCCTAATATCTCTGAATCTGAAATGCTATGGGGTATTTCTTATTTTACCTTTAGGAGAAGAAAAAGAAATCTTCTCGGTTCTTGAAAGCTACTGCCCCAGGTAAGACAATCTTAATGTTAACAGTTTGTTACCCAGACAGGCTGGAAGATCCTTTTGTTGTCTGTTGATGATATCTTCAACCAGTGCAAAATCCCACAGCAGCAACTTGGAAGGAAAGCAGGGGGATTGTGCCTGAATGATTTACTGTGCTGCTGTTGGTTTTCCCCTGGGAGGAGCCCAGCTGTCTTGAAGCTGAAATTAAAATGTAAATCCCAAAATAGGCCTTATTAGGGTACTTCCTTTAGACAATGTCTGGTGCATGCAGCTTCAGTTTTCGAGAGTGTGCAGGTTTTTTTTCAGTCAAGAAGTGTTTGAGCAGTGAATGAGAGAGGGGGTGATCAGCAATTACATGCTGTGTTGGTGCTCTCCAGCTTGGGAAAGTTGTGACAAAGAACAGAGCATGAGTTCTTTTTTCCCCACCAGTCTTGCCGCAATGGTGTGTAAACCTGATGAAGACTTGTACTTCTGAACGTGTAGACTTGCTGCTCCTGCGGTGCCTTGGTTCTAAAGCGAGCAGAAGGTGCTGGTGTGGCGGCTGCTGTAATTTTGTACGGTATTTTGCAGGGAGCTCCTGGGGTGCCTGTGTGGGGCTGCCGTGGGCCTCTGAAGACCTCTGTGAATCATGCTGTGAGACAGCTTGCCTTCGGGAGGAATCTTTGTTTTGGCTCGGCTGGACTTTGGGTTAGTTCTTGAAAGACGCATAATTGGCAGAAATATTGAAAGCAGAAAACCAGGCACAGTACCCTCATTTTTGCTGGGGAGTTTTAGTTGTAACACTATGTGGAACGAGTTGGAGACCTGAATGTGTATGAATTGATAGGGTGAATCTGAGCTAAATTTTGCTTGGAATGGGCCTGGAGAAGCAGGCTGGGACCTGTTCCCAGCTGGAAGCTTGAGCAGCTCTGGTGGTTGTGGTTCTCCTGTATTCAGGTTTTGGCACCTGCTTTCACACTAAATCGGCTGTTGAGTATGTTTGTATGTCTATGTAAAGGTGCTTAGAGCTGTCGGTCTGTGTCTGACAACTTTGGCATATTTACCTGATAGGTGTTTAGCTTCTTTTTTCTTGATTTTCTTTTTTCCAGGAAGGCTTGTGGTGTGATTATGTAGGGGATGTTAATGACAGAATAGTTTAAGACTTCGAACTTATACCTACTTAATAGTAGGAATTATTTTTTATATTAATACTTTGCCTAGGGAAGGTGGTGAAGTACTTTGCCTTATTGGGGTAAGTTTGATATGGATATTTATGATCTAAACAGATCTTAAATGCTCTTGAGTTTTATTGCTAAGGCTAGCCTACAGTTTCAAACCAGAAAAAGGCTCTTTTCAGCTTGTTTTTTTAACAGCGTTATGAAGCGGTGTGGCGTTTGATTTAATCATGATCCTGTACATTAAAGTTTAATTTTGATGGCTCAGAGATATGAATAATGTTAGAACAGTGCTTTAAAATACTGTGTTTTCACATTGTCTAGCTTAAGGCATCAAACCCCCTGAACTAGTGAGGCAGAAAACAGAGCAGATGTTCGTTTTCCTTTTTCCATACTAAAAAGGCAGTACTTCAGTTTTGGTTTTGCTGTTGAGATTTTTATGTGACAACTGGTGAAACCATGCTCTGTTTGTCAGATGGGAAAGTACATGTTTATAAAATGTCATTTGAGATTCTGGAAAATGCTTAGCTGGGCTAATGATGCCACTTATTCCGAGCGGATAGCTTTGATACATCCTGCAGTCTCTGGGAGTCTTATAATGGTCCACTTGAAATCCTGTATTCATGAATCTTGAGCTTGGCGCTCTTTGTTTTTTTTTTCCTCCCCTCTCTCCAGTTGGGGAAGAGACTGGAATAGAGATGACTTTCCACAGAACCTAAGAATTTTGTAGAGAGTTACTGTATTTCTGTGGAAATTGTAAACCAACTCCTGTCTTTTACTAGATAATTATCCCTGTTTCATAATGTCATCTCTTAGTTACCAAAAATTCTTCAGGAAGAATATATTCCGCCTCCCTCCCCCCCACAAAGTGCAGAAGGTATCAGATTGTCTTACCAGAATTGAGCTCCATACCTGTAAAGTTCCCCAAGGCTTTTCCCTACTGGTAAGCATAGGTGCCTTTTATTAATTTTCAGTAAACTTCCCACTGTACATCCTTAGTCTTAAAATATTCATGCATGTCCATATGTATGTACACACATATATATATAGCTCCACTGAGTGAATCACAGACTCGTTTGGTTGAAAAGACCTTGGAGAACGAGTCCAACTGTTCACCGTGCACTGCCAGGATCCCTAAACCATGTCCCTCAGTGCCACATCTACATGTCTTTCAAACACTTCCAGGGATGGGGACTCCACCACTGCCCTGGGCAGCCTGTTTCACTGCCTGACTGTTCTCTCTGAAAAGAACTTTTTCCTAATATCCAACTGAAATCTTCTCTGGCACAACTTGAGGCTGTTTCCTCTCATCCTGTCACTTGCTACGTGGGAGAAGAGACCAATTCCAATCCTGCTACAACCTCCTTTCAGGTAGTTCTAGAGAGTGATGAGGTCCTTCCTGAGTTTTCTTTTCTCCAGGCTAAACAACCCCAATTCCTTTAGTTGCTCCTCATAAGACTTGTGCTCTAGAACTTTCACCAGCTCCATTGCTCTTCTCTGGGCATGCTCCAGCACCTTCTTTCCACTGATTTTTCCTCATAAACCCTCTACTCTTTCATCACCATTGTCGATCTCTAGACAAACAAAACTCTCTGATATATAGGGCCACTCGCCCGCCTCTCTAGCCTAGCCTTCCTGAAGAGCTCATAGCCGTCCAACGCAGCACTCCAACTGTGTGAGTCATCCCACCTTGTCTCCTGATGGCGACTACATCATCGTTTTCCTGCTTCACAGTGGCTTCCAGCTCCTCCCATGTGTTGCCCATGCTGCGTGCATTGGTGTAGATGCACTTCAGCTGGGCTATTGATCCTCTTGGATTTTTGGAGGGAGAAGGCCTGATTCCCGCCTGACCAGTCCCAGGTGCTACCACGATTCCTAGCAGGCCAGTAACTCGTGCATCTATCCTAATGCTCGGCACAGCGTCCTCTCTCTCCAGTGGTGTGGCAGACCCAAGGAGCTCACTGGCACACTGTCCCACTGTGCTCACTGGCACTGATGTGCTGCTCTCAGGCTTAGCTCCAGCTAATTAGCCAAGTCTGGTACTTGGACCCTGTTAAATAGAAACAGTGTCAGCTATTACTGTCAATACAGGAGAGCTGTCACCTGGACAGTTTCCAAGTGAAACATGTTTTACCTGCAGTCAGTGCTACTTCATTCAGTTTTGAGCTGATGCACGTGAATGACTAAGTCGTCCTGCATTTTACATTGATGCGCTAGAGCAATAGCTCCTCCACATAGAGGAGGACTGTAAATAGGAAGCTTTTCCTGTGACAGTAATGACTTCTGCAATAAGAATAATGTAGTACTGTACCAAAGGAAGTAAATTGTTGTAAAGAACAGCTTTGGATAGTCTGTCAAACGTGGTGTGTGATAACATATATATATATAATCTCTGTCAGCTCAGTGGAAAACTCCACAATATGAACAATGGCAGAATAAAGTGTGAATGTTGAAATACGAACGTTCATCTTGTAGCCATCTTTAAAATCAACTGCCAAATCATCTTACTCATTGCCTGTTTCGCCCTGCTTATCGTGCTGACACCTGGATGATGTCTCCTGTGTGTGCTGAGAAGTGTACCTCTTACTCCTCTTCCCTCAGTGCCTTGGTAGTGGTTTTGGTTGTACCGATTGTAGCTCTGAGGACCTTAAAGGGAAGTAATTGGGTTTTTTTTGTTGCTCTGTGAGGGGGAAGGTTCTCTGATCTGTTTCCTCTTCCAGTGGAAGAAGTTAGGCAGTTGTAAGCTGGTTGTCGAGAGGTTGATGTCACATGAGAGGAACCATGTGTTATTAGTTAATGTATTCCATTGAAAGGGTTTCAGAAGGCAGATTGTGTTGTGGGAGAACCTGTAATCATCACTAATACAATCTTTGACTCCTACTGAAACCTCCTTTACCTAGTATTCTCAGAAGTAAAAGATGCTTTACTTGCGGTTGGTAAAGCTAGTACAGCACCCATTTTACAGTGAGGCTTCTAGTTATTCTCTATAAAGTCTGTGGGAGGGGCAATAATGACCTGGATGAGATTGATTGTGATTTGCTAATCTCTTTTTCCTTTGTTTTACTATTTCCAATAGGTGTAATGAATTAAATTTTCTGGAACGTCCTAGAGTGCCCTACCAATGAGCAGCACGTAGACCTTGCTAAAGATTGTGGCTTAATTGCTGATGTCTGGGGATTTATGAAAGAATTCCTTGGAGACTGAGGGCAAGCGTGTAACAAAAGCAGTGGCCTGTCAACTCTACAGCAACATTTTTCTTCAAAGAGGGAGAGCGCAGATCCTTTGGTGTCACATGCCAGTTATTGCTTGTAACTGGCATCAGTGACTTTTGGGGAGGAGGAGGGAGATTTCCAACCTGCTTGGGCCATGAACACAAGCAGGCAAATTTATGTAAAAACTATGTACCTGTACAGAGGTGAGCATTTGTTTCTCTTTGGTACTCCCTGAAGCAGCAGGCAGAGCGAGGTTGGTTTGTGTTGGGTCACGTTTCTATTAACTCATTCTTCCTGTGGTATTCTGCGGACTAGACAGGACAACAATTGAGCCTAGATTAATCTCTGGAAATCTTGTTGTGAGTGTGTGAGTTATTTTCTGGTAAAATATCTTCCGGCAGGTTTTATAAATCTTGATGTCAGTGCAATATCACTTGGTGAAATGCCACCAAGCAGGATTTACTGTTTAGGTGTAAGTGAAATCTGTGCCTGAATTATTTGTTGGCCATTAACTTCTAGTTATTGTATCGGATTTTAATTGTGGTATTTTCCAATCAGGACCAAACCTCATTTTGAGTGTTTTTTCCTGTTGTGATTGAGGCCCTAGTCCTTTAGCAAAACTCAAGTTATCTGAGGCATCAATGCATGCCAGGTCCATGTCTCTTCACTGGGGATAAAGAGGAGTCTGTGCTTGCAGGCTGTGTTGCAAGATTAGCACCTAAAGCATGATTATGTACTTAACTAGCACGATTAGTCCCTTTGCTGCCCTTTGAACAGTGCACACCCTGCTGTGGCACTGTTTTAGCCCTCTCAAGCTTTTGGGGCAAAATTCATTCTTTGCTTAGAAAAGACTGTGTTAGTAAAGAATCTGTGGGTATAAATTTGAGAATTGTAGGTGTACTAACAAAAAGGTGGGTTTCAATCTGCTGTGGCAGATTTAGCTGACGTTATGGTGCACTGAGATGAAGGATGCTTCTAAATATGCAGGCAGAACCATGTCAAGGGATTCAGAGAGGGAAGGCATGCTTGAGCTGAGTGGATTGCTGCATTCCCACTCCCGGTCCTGCGCTCCTGTGTTACTTCTGAAGGGGTGTTGGTGTTCGGCTGTTTGGTTGAACTGACATTTGCCACTGAATGCTGTTGGAAATGGCAGCCGTCTCCTCTGCCCAGCCTCCCTGGCTGGGGCAGGCAGGAGAGTGCAGCCTTCTGGGAGAAACAACATTTCACAGTTCCTCTGTCCTGCAAGGATCTCTGGGTGATCTTGCTATTTCCTTCATGGTTTTAAGCTCAAGGATGTTACTTTTGGTGTAGGTTCTTAAAGCTCTTGCACTAGTCCATCTGCACTGCTGACAGCACGCCACACAGGCCAGGTAACCATACAGATCTCCTTATTCATAAATGTTAACCAGTTCGTATCGTAAATGGTAATCCCATGAGCCAGCTCTAATCAGCAGCTGAACTGGAGCCAGCCTAATTAGGGGAAACAAGTCTCTCTTTGAATGCAGAGCACACGGGAGAAAAGGGCAGCTCTTAAATCAGTGCATGGTTTAATTGTTTTTATTTTCTCAGAAGCCCCGAAGCCATGTAATGCAGGTTTTTCAACGCTGACATCACAGAATTCTGGGACATACTGCCAAGTCCATGTGGGTGGAGAAGAAAGGAGGTGTTCTTGATTCTTATAAACACTTGTACTTCTGTTCTTAAGGAATAAAAAAGGAACAAACTTTCCCGATGATTCTCTGAGAATGTAAATGCCACGAGCATTTTGGCTAATGACAGAAATGGCATTTCCTGTGCTGTCTTCACTGCTCAATTGTCCTGTCCTGGTTATGCAAGTTGTGTTTTATCTACTGGAGCATATGCATTAAAAACCAGTTGGAGAACTCTACGAGTCATTTATCACCTCCTCAGAATTTCCAGCAGAATTACTCATACTCACTGTTGCTCTGAAAGGAGCGTTCAGGCATTCTGCATCAAAGCATTGAAGTTGCATCCTTTCACGTGTAAAGTAAATATTTTTGTCTTATCTGATGAGACTTAGGTTGAAAACCTGAAAATTAGCATGAATATTCATAGTTTTCCTCAGGAAAGAATCTCACAAGTTTTTAGCAATTATGCTACTTTTTGATAGAGATTGAACTCATCTCTGATGAAACATAATCTCTGTTAGTACCGGAGGGAATGAATTTTCAGAATTATATTTATACTTTCTGTGGTGTGCAGCATGGCAGGGATGCTTTTCACCAGTTCACACAAATTGTTTGCTTTACAACAGTATGTTGATCAGCCCAGCATAGTGTTTCATTTATGTAACCAAATCTCAAGATGATGTTTTTCATTCAGACAGTCTTTATATAGAAAATAAATTATGATACTTATTTACTAAATAAATAATATTTAGGTCATTGTGAGTTTCTTAAAAGGACATGAACAGTCACTTTTTGCATATTTGGCTGTGCACAGTGTGACCTGGAAATGGAGACACTCTTTAGAGGCTGTTCAGTTTGATTGGTTTGTAGTAGAAGAGACTTAGAACCACCTGGACTCTAAGCACTGTTTGGTTTGTGCTTCTTTTATCCATTATTAAGAACTCGTGCTCTTGCTATGCCGATACAAGATGGCCCTTCGAAGACACTGTGTAGTTCTTGTTAATCTTGTTATCAAGTGCACTCTACGTAAAGAGTGCTTTGCTTTTCCAGAGCTCTGAGATGCTGCAGGGCTGGGGCAACATTACTTAAAATAACAGTGACCAACCCAGTTCCTCACAAGCAGAGGAAGAGGATGTGGGAGAAAACAAATTCAAAAAAATCTAGCTCCAAATGGAGCAGAGGACACAGTGTTTAGTGTCGCTCAGAATGATGAGGATGTGTGAATCTGGAAGGCTCACCTTATGTTGCATGTCTCAGAGACGGGGAATGAAACTGCGTAGTGACTTTAGCAGTGTGGAATGTGAATGGAGGAAAGATGTTTGGCTTTGACTCTCTTTGCCTGCCCAATCTGAACGTGCTTGCTGGTGGAAGCTGTTAGCTGTGGAGCGGCTGATCCCAGCAGGGAAAACAGCTTGCTCTAGTAATCGTTGGGGCAGGTAGTGGACAGCTCAATCTTGTTTGCTTTAATTGGCCTAGTGTAGTGCCTTTGAATCAGTGGGACCAGGGTGAATAATGTACTGGTACAAGATTTGTCCTGGTATCTTCATCGTAGGCCATAGGTCTTACAATGTAAACTTTCAAATGGCTGTAGATGAAACACAGAGAGATTGGTCTTGGAGTCCCTTGAGTCTTGTGGAATTCAATTAACTCCTCACAATTTACTTAATCAGAGCGTGTATTTATTTTTACAGGAGACATTCTTTTGTGGGAAAAGTTTGGGAAGCGGCTAACTGGAACTGAGGTGCAGCTGGGACTCCCAGCTTCCTTCTGAGAGTAGCTCCTTTTGTGTGTTTCTCGATCTGCTCTCTGAGATGTACTGATATATAAGGACTTTACGCTGAACCTCCAGCAGGGACAGATAGGCCCAAAACTCCTCACACTTGGTATGGAGGAAAAAAACATTACTAACTTCCAGGTCTTTCCCAGAAGTACTGGCAAATGTTGGCTTGACACAAAAATGTACGTGGGTCTGAATAACTGTGCTGATACAGTGCCTTGTAGGTAACGTGGTGTGCTCCCAGTTTCCAACATTACTGCTCTTTGTTCTTCCCGCTACAATTAATGCTATAAGAGAGATTTCTGTTAATGTTACTTTTCCTCCCAAACCACAATTTATACTCTGTTTTGCAATAGTGACGTGTCTCATGGTCCATTGGCTCTGCGGCGTTGACTGTAGTTTGCATTGAAGCGCAGCTTTTGAGCACAGGAACTTTCCTGTTGGTCTGAAAAATCTAGATCCTCAAAGAAAATGTTTCTTCTGTGAATTGATCTGTTGCCTTCCATGTACTTGCAGGTGTGGATGTAGGGGCCAAAACTTGTAAGGCTGGCATTTTCAAAGGGGTTTGAGGAGTGAAATGCAGTAGGAATTGGGGTACGTAAAAATGCCTTTATACACAATACCGTTAAACTGCATGCAGCTCCTGGGGGCTTATTCCCTTGTCTGTAAATGTCAAATGTTTCCCTCCCGAGCAGCTCAGTGTCTGGGTGGGCGACTGCACAGAGCTGTGTGGGGTGGGCATTTGGGCTTTCCGGGTGCTACCTGGCTGAAGAGCCTCTGTCTACAGCTGGCTCCGAGTTGTCTCGGAGAGTGTGAGGGGGCTCTTGGAGGGGAAGCAGAGTATCTGGGCCTTAGTGGATGTACCACTGATGTTGATGGCTTAATTCCCTCTGTGCAGCGTAAGACCAAAGGAGATAAAGGTCTTTAGATCCTGAGTACAGGGACAGTATTTCTCCTCAGAAAGGGTGTCACTGTTCCAGCTCATGAGGAGGAATGAAGAAAAAAGCTTTAGTGATCATGGTTAAGTTTTTAATTTAATAAAGGGTGAGAGAATGTATAAACTTGTCACTTTTCCTAATGCTTATTGTATTTATCTTCAGTTCACTCTCATTGTGTTCAGATTAGCTAATCAGCTTGCAATTACTTCTTTTCCTTTTTCGTCCCCATTTCTCATCTCTGCCATCATCATGGGAGTAAGCATTCTATAGCATTAGGTCTTGTTGCTTAAAAAGGAGGGAGTTTTGTTTAATAGAAGTTGATTTAGTCTCTAAAAATACAACAGCCCTGACCTGTCTCTTGGATTGAGCAGTTATAGTGGTGAAGCCCACCTGTCACAGGAATTTATGGATTTGTTTTTGGGGACAAGTATTTTTCTGACAAAGAAGGATATGCGCCTTTAGGAAACTAAGAATTGTAACTACTTTCACATCTGATGTCAACAAAAAATTACCTGAGCGTGCTCAGATATCAGAATATTGTTTTTCTGTAGTTAAGGTTGTGTTTCCATCATAGGACTTTCAGTATCTTCAAGGATTACAGGATAATAACAACTTGACAATTAAAAAAAAAAATTGGCATTGGAAGTTGGCTTCAGATGTGCTCTCCTGAGAGCAGATTTCTTTAACTACATCATTAAAAAAGAGTTATACATAGACTATGTCAGATTAAACAAATTCCTAGCAGTCTATCATCTGGGGTTAGAACTCTGTGGTGAGACCTGCCATCTCGAAAGGAGAAATGCAATTTTGGTATTGCCACTTGAAATTTTCCTGGTTTGGGCAGAGCTTTTTAAAGTGCATTAGTGATTTCCAGCTGTTTTTGTTTTTAAAGTATGCTTAGCCTTTCTGTAGCTGCAAACAATCCCAGTGTTCTGCCAGTCTAGCTCTTACTGGAAGTGCTGGGAGATACGGTGCCTCCTCAGTGTTGGTAAATCCTAGCGTGCACCTGTCTGCCTTTCTAGAGACAGTACCCTTTAAGGTTGTGTCCCTGCGTGTCACCGGCCTTTAGTGGAGCTGGGTTTTTAGTCACACAGTGCCATGTGGATACAGATCCTGATCCTGCAGCGCACGCTGTGGAAAGCTCTTCTGGTTCCGCTGGGGTTCTTGGAAAAGGAGTGCTTTGCTCTGGGGAGCTGAGCCTCCACTGAGGCGTTGCACGTGGGGTGGCTCTCCATTCCCCCTTCTTCTTGCTCATGGAGGAGAACAGGTGCCTTGCACAAAACCCGAGTGATCTCCAGGAAGTCATTCCAGCCTGCTTTGCAATAATTCTCTCTCTTCAAGTGGTTTGTTTGCTAAACTAGCAATAGTGTCAGGCTTATTGAGTGCGCAGTATCCTGGAGGAAAAACAGGTATGTCCCTTTGACATGAAGAGTTAATTTACATGTTTCTGTTTTAAAAATGAATTTTTGCACTGTTCTGGAAGCAGGAGGGAACAGTCCTGGAAGCACAGAGAAACAGGAATAGCAAACATCTAGCATGAGTGCATTATTTGAGATGCTGTCCTCCGATGCAGGCCTGCAGCTCCACCCTGGCACTTGGAAGTGGAGTTGCTAAAACAATCCTCCGTAAATAACAGATCGTAGTGTTCGTTTGGCTGTTTTTGTAATAAGCCGTTTGTGAATCACTGCTTTCATCATTCAGCTAGCCTCAGTGATGG
This sequence comes from Buceros rhinoceros silvestris, assembly GCF_000710305.1. NCBI lineage: Eukaryota > Metazoa > Chordata > Aves > Bucerotiformes > Bucerotidae > Buceros > Buceros rhinoceros. Next base: position 50,073 of record NW_010400799.1, on the reverse strand, counting down.
GGAAATAACATTTGATGAATTCATGCACTAATGTTTTTCCATCAATAACTGAATAAATTACTGGGGGGGGCGGGCGGGCGGGAAGTGAGCCATTCTCTTCCCTTTGAGGTATGTGACAATTCAGCCCTTGGCCTCTTTGACATTGCCCTTGAATGGGCCAGCTGTATGGATCATGGATCCTGTGACCTGGATTTCTGTCCATCAGCAGCTGGATTGCACCATCAAGGAGTTTCACGTAGGTGGTTTGCACAGGGGTTGGGTGGAGCAGCAGAGGGAGGCCTGGGGAAGAGCTGTGCTGATAGTGCTGTGGAACCATCCAGAATAATATTTACTTACTTGTTCTCTTCTTTGAGTACCTGTGCCTGGCAGAAGTTAATACTTCAGCCGCAGATGCGCATTCCTGGCTGAGCATGGCAGAGGTTAATACTTCAGCCACCCATTCCTGGCTGAACTACCTGTGTTTGCAGTCTCCCTCTCCCAGTTTGATGAACAGACTTACTGTGCGGTAGTAACTCTGTGCTAACCTAGATTGGCTCAACAAATTCATGAGAGTGGCTGTCTTGACAGCTTGTAGTGAGGCAACCTCAAGTAGGAGACTTGTTTTTGATGCCTGGAGAGTAGTGACTGGAGACCCACTAATACTAAATTTCCTTCAGTAGACAGTATAGGAAGGTCAGCTTTGTGTTTAATTTTTTTTAAAAAAAAACCCCTTTCTTGTCGTTTAAGTGCAGCTCTCCCTCTAGAGTAAGCGGAGAGCTTTTGGAACTGCTTGCAGTCAGAGCCACTAGCAGCACTTGCAGGCTGACACCTCAGCTAGTGCTTGGTCCCTCTTCAGTTCTGTGGCAGTTTGGGAAGGGAGATGAAAAGACTTGGGTACACTGTCAAGGATGAGTAGGTTAGTTGAAAACAGATTGGATTGGTCCAACCTGTAACTGTTGAAAGATGTGTTCACCTGTATTATGTTGTAGACAGGCCAGTTCTGGGGACTTGCACTTGCTGGCCAGGATTACATGTTTCGGGTGACAATTAAGGGCATTCTCTGCTGATGTAAACCAGTGGTGTCTCACTGCCCGGATGGGCATGTAAGTCCTAGCTGACAGGTTAGAAATACATGCAGTAGTCTGTACCAGCTTGTGTTACTCGGCCTTCTCTGCAGATTTAGACTTGTTCACGTGCAGTCGATCAGATGCTTGCTGGCAGCAACTGCGTAGTTCATGAGTGCAAGCTTGAGCAGTTGTCCTGAAAAGTCTGATACGGCCTGTTGGGATTCTTAGGTTTCACTGTGTCTGTCTGACCAAATGATGCCGGCAATTTGTTAAAGATGTTGCGGCTGCTGAACAACCTACTTTATTTTTTTAGAGGGTGGAATCACTTACAGCAAGGGATCAGAAATGTGTTCCTTTTCCAGGCTTCTGTTTAGCTAAATGGATTTCATCACACTAGACCAACCACTCCAGCTGTTCAGATGCTCTTGCTGCACGGAGTCTCAAGTTTGCTTTCAGAACCTGATGAGGATTTTGCCTTTCACTTGGGCTCAGCTTTGAGTCACTTAGGGAAGTTTTATTCTGTTTTCTTCTTGGTAGGGAGTCCCTGCCTGGTTGCTTCCTTCTGTCTGAGGAGTACAGTCTGTCCCACCGGGCAGTGCTGATGGACCTGACCTCCATGTGTCCCGCTGCAGCTCCAGAAAATTCCGCAGCAGTGGTATAATATGTCATTGGGACCTATTGTGCTGTTACCCAGTAAGATTTAGCTCAAAACTGGAGCTTGTACTCATGAAATATACGCTTTTGTTGAGCTGTAACGTACTGCATCAGGGTGTGTGCAAGCGAGCTTTCAAGACAGAGGAAAACGCAGTGAAATATCAAAAATGCTTCGTGATGGGAGCAGAGGTCTTGCTGCAAAGTGAGTTAAGAACAAAGGTGGGAGAGAAAGTAAATAAAAATTTCTGGTGGGCATCTTTTACCTGTCTTTGGGAGCTCCACCCTGCAGTTTCTGTAAAAAGTGTTCACGGAGTTCCTGTACTTCCGTGCCTCAGTGAACACAAGTGCATTTTTAGCTGCATATTTCAGACAGGTGATCTCTAGAACCACCGCTGAGTATGAGGGCTCACATATGCACAGTTTGAGGTTCCCCAGAGTAAGAACGTCATCAATGTGCACTGGAATGAGCCCAGTATAGGGCCACTGGGTCAAGTAAGGGGACAGTGTGGTATGACAAGAGACAGAGAGAAATGTTCTTCTCCTCTGGAAGAGGAGAAGCTGTGGGGGGATCTTGATGCTTCCTTTAGCTGTCTTGCGGGTAGGGAGGGTATAGGAAAGGTGCTGCTTCTTGGAAGTGCACGATGGAAGGGCCAGGACAAAGGACACAAGCTGTAACAGAGAATTCCAGGTACATATAGGAAAAACTTTTGTACCATGAGGGTGGTCAGACACTGGGACAGAGCCTCTTGTGAGGGGCTGTAGACTCTTCAGTCCTCGAGGTATTTTGAAGCTCATGTTAATGAGATCTGGGTGACTTTCTTGGGATAGGTGCTTGGACTAGTGACCTCCAGAGACCCTTCCAACCTGTGTCATTCTGTGACCTCTTGAATGGAAACTGATGACAAGGATCAGAACTGCTGAGGGTGTTCAGCTCTGGTGTAACTTGTACAGTCATCAGTTTGAGTTCTAGCATTGACTTTGGGTGCAACAGGGAGCGTAGAGCGGGTGTGCAGATCCTCCCTCCGTTGCAGCTCACTCTGCTGCCATTCTCTTTTGGGGAGTTTGCTGTAAGTTGTTGAACGATAATTATATTTACATATGGGTGGAGTTGAGAACAGTGAGGGAACATCAGTGGATATAGAAGACTAGCAAAGCAGCTTTCTCAAACAGAGTGGGGTTTTTCCCTCTCCTGTAATTATGCTATATCTGTTTGATGAGAGTCCTCTGTGATGATCTTGGTCCAGCAGAAAGTAAATTTTAGGTGCCAAGAAAAATGCTGTACTGTTTTTGCTGAAGAGAAAAGGCACACAGGTCCAAATGGGTCAACAGAAGGTAATAGCCAACACAGGAAGAGGCAGGTTTGATTTCTGACACTTGCAGGTCAGCTGCTGAACAACCACAGGGTCCACATGCAATTTGTGACCAAAATAGCTGTTTCTCCACTGCAGCTATTCTCTCTCAGGAGCAGAACATGTCCACTGATCGTAGGTTACTTTTCTTCTCCTCTGGCCAGTCTGTGGGTGACAAATGTTTTTACCAAGGTCAAGCTGCTGGCTGCTGTTGTAGCTTGTACGGGGGTTAAATCTCTTCTGCCTGATTAAGGCTGACTTTTGTGAGGTAGGGTGTGAAAAGTGCATGAGCCTGGGAGAAAAACAGAGGAACAATACTAGCTTCTGGTTTGTGTCTCTGTGGCAACTTGGGAATCTGCTTTGGAAGTGCTTGGACTACAAAATTTCCTTCTTTAATGATTGAAAACATCTTTTCGAAGCTCTTATAAAGTGCTTGAGATAAACAGCGCCTTTAATTTGCAGCTAATACCAGAATACTATTATAATTTATTGCTTTCACAATCATCTCCTTGTTCACTTGGGCTCTCTGCCAGGTCTGAGCCATGCCCAGTATTCCTTAGCAAATGAACATGGCGTGTGAACATACGAACGTGATACTTGGGTGTCCATCACGCTAACAGCAGAAATCTTGCTGACCCCTGAAGTTTTAGCTGGTAGGTTGTGATCAGACAAAACCAGCCTGCATGGTTTCTCTGGTGCTGTTCTGTGCTTCCTTCTACATTTTGCAGTTTGAGACAGATCTATAGGCTGATGCTGGGCACTGTGGTGCCACAGCTGTCCATGCCCCTGAGTTCATTCTGAAGACTGAAACTGGCCGATGTTGTAGTTGAAATGACCTTCTTCACAGGGGCTCTTGGTGGGGTTCAGCCCAACAGATGTGGGCCTTGGAGCCTCCTTGTATCTCAGCAGACCTCTTGTGGCCTGAGCCGAGAGCTTCACAAGCAGGGCAAAATGGGGTTTAGAAAATCTACCACAGAACATTTCCCGAACGAATCACCTTGCTTCTCTGTCTTGGGCAAGTACCACATTGATAATTCTCTAGAAACATTTGTTTCCCCCTCTGTCTTGGTGAGTAAGAAAAGGAGATGGAGTAGGAGACCTGAACTTTGTTTTAAAGGCTGCCTCACAGGCAGTGTTGCCTATAGGCAGTGTGTGTTTAACTACTAAGGGCCCATTTGCTTAAACTGTTGTAATTCAGCCAGGATCACTTCTCTCAGTGCATTCTTTGGGAGTAAAATATTTGTTTCTGCTGTCCCAGTGTTATGGCTATGTAAGAAAAGATTGATACATCCTTTGCAGTTCTATTTGAATAGATGGGTCACACACAAAGGCGAATAAATACTGAAGAAGCAAACAAAACCAGCCAAACCAACAATGAGAAAATGAATAACACAAGTGTGTCTGGGTAGAGGTCTTTAATTAGTTCTCCTGTGCGGTCTCTTGGTTACATACTTTGGTGTTTCTTAAATCTGTAGCATTTGGGTATTGCCCCAGGCAGCAGCTGTGATGTGTGGAGGTGTGCTAGTATGGGAGGAGGCGCTGGGAGGTGCTTGGGTAGCAGGACCCCTGCCTTCACCAGTCCCTGCCCTGCCTGCTAAGGCAGGTGCTGCTGGGAGCTGTGCTGCTCCCTTTGGGAGAGTGAGGGGGTGTTTAGAGTCTGTAACTGAGAAACTCCTCAGAACAGAAGTCCTTCTAGTGTTTGTGAATCAACGTGTGACTCCAGTGAGGTCCTGATTTCATCTGAGGCTGCATGAAACGTTTGGTATAAAAATTGTCCAACAGCATTTTATTCTCATGCTTGGTAAGTTGTTGCATACCTTTGACCTTTTCTTAACAGGGTAAGTTACCGTAATTCTACCATAATTATATTATGGTAGAATAACAGTTCAGTGCAGGCAGTAAAAGTGGTCTTCTGTGAATGGTAAATAAAATATAATTTTTAAGTGTTGTGATACTAAATTAATCGCATTTGCATCAAGTAATTCTTCATTTTCTCCGTTTTCTGTGTTGCTGTTCCTGGTCCGCTGCTTCTGTCCTGCTATATTGAGTTCCTTTCAGAAACAGTAACCTCGTTTCGCTGCCTTTTCCCTGTGGGTCAGGTTCCTGCAGGAAATAATGACCAGGGAGTTCCACTCACTGGGTTTGGCATTTTGTGTGTGTTTGCACAGTTAAGTATGCTTTAAAAGGTTGAAACCCCAAGTGTAGAATTGCTGCGACTACAAAGCTAGAAGTGCTTCTTACCTGTTCCAAAATCCGTATTTAGGACTGAACAATAGGATTCTTCCCATTTACTGGGTAAAAGTCTAAAAATACTAGGAGCTTACTTACAAGGGTGCCTTACAGAACTGCTGACTGCATGGACTTGCAGTCCTTTAGAGTATTCCTGATACTATAAATACAAACTGTGGGTCTGCACAAGTAGTCTTCTGCTGATAAACATATTTGTACATTTTGATGTTCTTGACTAAGACTGAGAGGACTGTGCCAGATGTGCATCCCAAGATTGAGAGAAGGTTTATTTTCCATGAAGATAACTAATTTCCTTTGGGCCTCTGATATTCTGATCTTCTTGGAGCTATAATCCATGAAACCTATTCTTAACTGGTCTTAAGGGCATAAATGTTATTGTAAATGAGACAGCAATACAATTTCTGGGAGAGAAGCTGAAGATAGTTGACAATTGTTAATCAATACTTCCCCCCCGCTTCCTAAATAGAGTGAAAACAAAGCAGTGTGTCCATCAAAGGAGTACAGAAATTGATGTTAATCCTTCTGAAGCGCCTTCTGGTAGTAATGAAAACCGCATACACGATTAAGAAGAACCCAAAATAAATATTTGTCCAGATGAGAAGGCATGAGTAGGAGATAAACAAAGCAGTGGTAATGGGACTGTCAGAACTGTCTGAAAGCCAAAAGAACGGAGAAGAAAATCAGTTTGGATTTCAGCAGCTAATTTAGGACAGAAGGTCACTGAGGGCAACAAAACCCTAACTTTTCCAGTATTTAGAGTATGTTCTGATAAACAAATAGATGCCCTAGCACTTATTGTTTTTCTTACTGGGCTTGGAGATGTTGTTTAGCTCGTAAAACAGCTTTTGATTTTTTTAATTCAGACAGTGTAAGAGAAGGGGAGTAGCTCTGTGGAAATCTTAGTGCCTGCAGAGAGTTGTCAAGTGGAGCCTAATGAGCAGCAGCAAGCGTGGGAAATGTTTAAATGACTCTTGAAACTGGGACTCAAGTTTTCATATAGCTTACATTGATGTTGAATGCTAAGTGTCCTTGCTATAGAAGTACTTGTGCTGTAGCAGCATCTACGTTGTGCAAGGGAGGCTGCCTAGGTTAGACAACATAAAGACTTGTGGTAAGATGTACGTTGTTCTGGACAACTGACATCCAAGTGGGACAAGGATAGAGGTGTGCTGGGCACTGATTCACCTGGAGTTAGTCGTGTGTGTGTGTGTAAGCCAGACCTGCTGGCTGCCATTCCTTTATGGCCTCATATCAGGGAAACATTTGCTTTCTGTTGTCCCCAACCTGCACGTGTACTTTTCCTGAAGGGGGATAGCTGCCTTAGAAGGGCTGCAGAGGCTAGTTTCCTTCCCGCGCTGGATGGCAGTTTCTTCCCTGAACTGGTCTTTCTTTCAGAGGGGCTGAAAATTTGCATCTTTGGCTAGTGGTATTTCTTAAGAGCTGGGTTGCAACAGCTCCTGTGTTAATGGCGGAGCTGTGAACTCTGCTCCAAAAGGACTGTGGGCCAGATGTGAGGTGTTCCCATTAACGATGGTGGGTAATGAGGTATGGTGTTGTACCAGCTGCTCACCAAGCTGTACTGTACCCGGGTGTTTTCTCAAGTTAATCCTTGTGCATCTTTCTACTAAAAGGAATTTCTTATCAAAGGGCCTGTCGGAGTTGTTTCTCTTCTGCATCAAATGTTTTTAGCTTTTCCATTTTGGATTGTTCTGTTTCTTGGTCTTTTTGCTGCACTCTCTCCCTACTGCACTCCCCGGTTTCCCACAGCATTGGTTCTTAGGTCTGTTCAACAGGGTGGGACCAATGTCCTGTCATTCCCACAGGCTGAGAAGTGTAACACGTGCCTGGGCATTCTTGAAAAGAGAGCGCAAAGACTAGTAAATCATGCTGACTAGGCTAAATATGCCAGACGGCCCTGGGCACCCAAAGAGGATGCTCGTGATGTTATAACCTAACTATTACAGGGTCTAATTACGTTTATATTAGTTTAAATCAGTTTGTATTTTATCTACATTTTAAAGGGAGAGGAGTTTTCCCCTTCAGACATTGCATCTAGTTCTTCTCCATGATCTTTGACTCAGACTCGTGTGGAACTGTTTACATCATTCTTGAAAAGAGAGCGCAAAGACTAGTAAATCATGCTGACTAGGCTAAATATGCCAGACGGCCCTGGGCACCCAAAGAGGATGCTCGTGATGTTATAACCTAACTATTACAGGGTCTAATTACGTTTATATTAGTTTAAATCAGTTTGTATTTTATCTACATTTTAAAGGGAGAGGAGTTTTCCCCTTCAGACATTGCATCTAGTTCTTCTCCATGATCTTTGACTCAGACTCGTGTGGAACTGTTTACATCACCAGGGGGAGTACGTGGTGGCAAACAACGATTTTTCTTTTTTTTTTTTGGGGGGGGGGAGTATAAACCAGGCCAGCCTAACAGATTTTTTAAGGGTGGGGAGAGGAAAGGCAGTGAAACATCTGTGCTTTAATCCCCTTACGGTTGTTTTCATGGCAGGGAGAGCTCGATGAGGAGCCACGTTTGCAAGGAAAACTGGTGAACTGTCCTGTGTGTGACTGGGGTTTTGCTGGGCTTTGCTTTGCAGTGACACTGGTTTTACTTGTGCATGTGCCATGTGGTCGTGTGGCCAAAACCTGCTTCTGCTGAAAACCAGCCCAGGTGCAAAACTGGCAGCAGCAGTAACAGGCTCCCTTCCTGTACAGTGGGCGCAGGACAGCGATATGCAGCAGATGTTGCCCACTGGATGACAGATGCATTTAAAATAAGTTGTAAAACTGGATTTGGGATTTTGCAAATTGAGTTGAATGAGGACAAGTGCTATTTAACAGTCTGCGTGCTTTAGCAGAGAACTGTTTTTCTGTTATGCTGGAGCTCTGTAAAAGAATAAAAGCCAAGGCTTGGAGTTCTGCTGTAAGAAATAGGACTCTGAAATGCAGCTGGACTCTGGAAAGCCAGGTTTAGTACCTGTTTTGGATGCAAGCTCCATGTGGGCAGACCATGTGGAGTGGCATGCTGTGTGATGGCAGACATTCCTGACCCAGAAGCAGGCATGTTGATGGAGATGGGAAGGCAATTGCCCTGGGAGCAAATGCTGCGCTAATGCAGCTGTACAGCTCCTGGGATGTAGCGCAAAGGCACTTGCGGGTTGTGTGGTCAGAGCAACCACCTTGGGATTCTGTCATACAGTCTGCTCTGTCCTGCTGTGAGAGTGACTTGGTGGCAGTGAGGCAGCTGGGTACAGTTGTGACAGGGACTCTGAAAGATGGTTATTTGGTTGCATGTCAGATCCCACTTTTTTGGTTGTGCGGGTATCAACCTAGATTCTGCTGCAGCAGCAGTGCTCTTTTTCTTTTTTTTTCCTTTTTGTTTGGGAGTTGTATGCTGCAGATACAGGAGGAGGGCTAGGCAAATACCAATGTCAGTGCCAGTTTTGGGAACTGAGAGTTGAAACAGTTTGTATTGATCCACTTTGAAGCATTTTCTCAAATGAACCTGAAGTGAATTCAAAGTTCATAAAGAGTAACGTCCTGGGATGACCATTTGATGGTCTAAACAAGTGACTGAAAACAGGTGATGTGCCATACAGGATGCGCTTCTGGCACCCAGGAGACAAGGTGGAATCATGGTGTGGCGTTGTGCCAGTACTTCTGTTTATTTTATATTTTCAAGTGCCTGTTAGTCCTTTTAAATATTTTTATCGTGTACTTATGAAATGTCATTTTGATCATTCAAGGAAAATAAAGAAAATAAGATAATAAAAGAAATAAGATGGGGTAATAGACTGTGGCCGCCTGACTGGCTGAGAGTGGCTGTGACAATAGGAAAATGATGAAAGGATCAGGAAATTCCTATTAGATAGAATGTCCTGGCTGTCCCAAGCACTGAGACTAGTATACGATAGATAGAGACAAAACTCCTGTGTGTTTTAGAAAAGAACTGAACATAAAAGATGTATCGCTTAAGTGTGTAAAATATAAAGTAAATACATGCACTTCTAAGAGATGTCTAATCTTTCTACGTGTTTATTCTCGTTTGAGAATGGAAAGCTGTGGTCAGGTTCCCAGCTCTGCAGTGGTTGCTCTGAGGAGTATCCAGTATTTCTGGCTGTGTTTCCTGGGTGGAGTGCCCTGCTTTGTCCTCGTCCCTTGCCAGCCTGATAGAGATGCCATAAAAAAGAAGGTTGAAGAGGCATTACGACCTTCTCTGCCACCCTACTCTTGTACTGCACTGAGATTTTTTTTTCTTTAAGCTGGTGAGGTTTGCTACTGCATAATATACTGCAAATTCTCAAAGGAAAAAAATAACCCTTCAAAGTATTGATGTCTGTTCCAGTTTCAAAACATTTACTTGGGGTAGAAGGCGAGACACTTGTCAAGCATCTATTTGTGGTGAATTAAGTAGCATCGACAACAAAGTGAGAAGAACAAAAGGACTGAATAAAATACATTTTCCCTAGAAGATTGCTGTTTGCAAAGTAAACCTCTGTAATGATTTGAACACAGAATCTCCTCTTAAAACTTTGATAGGTTAGATAAATTGTGGGGTTTCCGTCGGGGGAACTTGAGAAGATCTATGGAATTGTCTTCAGGAACAGTATATAAAAGAGAAAACAAAGATCCCGAAAACTCTATATGTGTTTGGCTTTTGCATGCAAAAAGCAGGCTGAAGGAGAGCGTGTGGATAGCGTTTTTTGCCACTTCTGATGTACGCAGTGCTGAGATGGTTGGGAATGTTTTTATAGGATCTAATTTAGAAAAGAATCTGAAACATTTGTGTCTGATGGAGAGGTTTCAAAAATAGTATTTAAAAATTTTATCTAGTAATGTAAATTCTTCT
>NW_010400799.1:35551-39821 GCF_000710305.1 Buceros rhinoceros silvestris | reverse complement strand
ACATGATCTTATCATTACTGATAAGTATCTTCATTAAAAGATACAGTACAGCATTGTTACTGAAATGGATTTTATGTACCATAATGAGGATAGCTTGAATAATATAAACAAACATTTCTGGCAGGTTGAAAAGGATGTCAAACTTTCACCAGCAAAATTTAGGGGAAATTGCTTTTTTTTTACTTCTGCAAATTTTTCTTTTGACTCAGCTGCTTTCACATTGTTTTCTAAATGGTCTGAAACTCAGAAAATCTCAGTCTTTTATTGCTGGCCAAAGAAAAACAAGCAACCCTGAAAATTAAGGGGGTGTGAGTCAAAATGGAAAGCTTTTGCTACTTTTATTTCACCAAGTGGGAAATTTTTCCAAGATTTTACCTGTTGTAATCTGCAGATGAGTCACGGTTGAAAAAAGATGAGTTCTCATGGCTGCTTTTTCCTGTCTGGATAAAACTGTCTAGCTGCTTGTTGTTGCCATACCACGTCTGCTCTCTGCTCCTACCCCTCAGTTACGCAGGTACAGCTGTTTGCAGGGCTACATTGTCCCAGCCCATCAAAACCACTAAACTGATTTTACCAAAAAAAAAAAAAAAAAAAAAAATTCATCCTCCTGTGTTTGCTTGGGAGTTTTAACTGGGTAAAAATACAGGAAGCCTATTCTGAAGAACAGCAGCAGTAGTATTTTTATGACAGCTGCTGAGGCAGCCCCAGTAATTAACCTTCTTGGGTACAGCATGACAGTGATGCAGAAAGTACTGAGATGCTTGTTTCCTGTTCCTTCAAGGGCCATGGGGAAAAAAGGAGTCCTTTGTGTACCTTTTCTCGAGGACACTTGCCAACACAGATACTGTTTTAAATATGATAGAGATTCATGCATTACTGCTGTATGTTGTTGGAAAACAACATTGAAGATTATACGATTGTCAAACAGGTTGTCATAGGACAATTTTTTATTTCCCCTTGTCACAGATGGTGTGAGTATTCTAGTTATTCCGGTTATTCTTCCTTAGCTGTTGTCTGAATGTTTAATGCTGAATATAATCTGTCTTTTGGAAATTGCTCACACAATTTATAGGCTCCTCCTCTTCCTGTTATAACACACAATTCCTGTGTTATATATTGCTTTCCTGCAATATTAGGCAATTTGAGAGTCTAGCTGCTTGTTGTGGAGCATCTCCTTTAGTAAGTGACCAAGGCTTTGGAAGCTCGAGGTATTTACAAGGAGGGGAAGAAATCCAAGGACCTCTTGTGTCAAACGCCTTAGTGATGAAATATTATCGATACCACCCTGTCATTAATACTTGTTTTTGATTGGAAGATTGCCAATTTGGTTAACTTTTTCAATTTTTCTTTAAAACACTTCCATAATCTTTTGCTTGTGAGGTAAAAAAAGAGTAAAGTTATCTTCTAAAGCCCAGAAGGAAAGCAGATTTAATTTATAATTTTTCACAGAAGCTGCCTAATTCTTCCACCAGCGTTGTGCATCACTGAGGGCTGTTACAAGTTCATGTGATCACAGGATTAGCCAGGCCACGACTGCCCTTTTGCTTTTCTTTTCCCTTGGGAAGCTGTCGCGGCAAGAGGCAGTTGCCTTCCCGCAGGATGCCCTTCTGCGCCAGCTGTGGTGGGCTGTTTTGGGCCAGAGCAGCTCCATGCTTATCCGCAGCGTCATGGAAGTGGAAAATCTCGGCGTACGACAGGCCCCCGCACTGGGATTCAGGACAGTTTTCCCTGGCCCCAGTAAAGACGTATTTGGTACTAATCCAAAAGCTGTTGCTGTGTGTTTAGCTGGACAGCTGTGGTCTCCGCTCTTGCAAATCCACAAGGATTTTTCCAGGCATCCAGCTTGTGGTTCTGCAGAGCAGCAGCCAGCGCTGTGTTTTGAGATGTACCCCCTTGGCAGTGGGTCAGTTGCAAAGTATCCAGACTAGATATGTGCGAGGAAAAGATCCTCTCTGTGCTGAAACATTTAGCTCTTTCCTTCTTGGTTGCAGAAATCTCTTAGATTTTGCTTGATGAATTAAGTGTGGTCAAAGAATGTGGTTTATAATCCCTGGTTCTAGATCTTATTTTAAATACAACTAATACCGTGGGTTCTGCTATCCCCTTCAAAAGGGACTGAATATTTGAAAGTGGGTTTTTTTCCTCTTTTTCTGAAAGGTGATTAGGAATTTGCATACTGTGGTCTGTCCACGTGTTACCATGTTTTTGAAAATTTCTACTCTAAAGTGAAGTCTAAAGTATTGATACAATACATCCATTATCTTGGAAAGCAAGAGTAATTTTATCGATTTGCTTCGTAATCTGACCAGAAAAGAAATCCTTTACTGAAATGGATTCCATATATAGTATCTTCAGCAGATCTTCTCTAAAAAAAATTCTTGTAGCAGATTACTGGGTTATTAAGATGACTCGAGATTGACAGGGATAGATTATGCAGGTGAATATTTTAAGTGCTGGATAAGAACCAGAACTGCTGTCCTGGACAGGTATGAGTGGTGGAAGTAAAGCTGTCAGTTTTAATCATTGGAGTTAACAGTGGGTGAGGTGATGCGAATGATTTTCCTGTAAAGGTAAAACATATGGAAATGATTGATTCTTTTTTTTCTTTACCTATCTCATTTTGTTCAAGAGAAGGAAAAGCATAAACAGTGTTCATTGCTGGGATGGTGAGGTGAGTTCTCTTTGCTTGTCTCATTTACCCTGTTTAATTTTTGATTTACGGTCTTGGTTGAGAAGTTGTGCTTTGGTTCTTTGCCTTGTCTTAATGGTACTTGCTGAGTAAACGTGAATGAAAGAAAATACGCAGGCCACGACCACCGCACCAGATCTTGCGTGGTGAATGTGTGGTTGGTTGTGGTGCTTGCCTGCAGTGCTGCTTTGCTTTGCTGCAGCGATGTTGGACCATCGTGTTACAGTGATGGCTTCCTCTGCTGCGCCTCGACCACGTGCATCATCTGTGCTTAGCAAGATCTAGTCACAGCGCTCGAGCGACTTGCAGGTGCTGAAGCTTTCTCTTACTGGGGATGTTCTGGCTTTTGATACAACCTTTACCAAATGTTCTGTCCTTAAGGCAGAACTATCCAGTTCTTCGGTTCAGTTACTATGATTGCTGGCATGCTTGCCTTTGAGCTGGGGGCAGCACAAAATATGCTTTAGCCTTAAAGATATGAACAACACGATGTACCCTTGAACTTTGTAAGGTGGAACATTTGAGATGAGGTGTCAGTGCGAAGCAGAGAAGAGAAATCACAGGGACTGCAAGGGGGAAAACCTGAGGAGATCTTGTGCCTTATCTGTTTTCTGGTGATAACCCTCCGCTGTTACACCACTTGGCTTACCTGTTCCTTGGAACTTCTGGAAGCAGTAGAATAAAGTGCTGACAAAGGTGACAGTAGCTGGCCTTACGCCAGCACACTGCTGCGGTGGAGTGGAGTAGGGGAAAGGCACTTGAGGGTTGCAAGGAGACTGGAAATCAGAGGGAAAAGTGTTGTACTTGTAGAGCAACCTCCTGAGGGTTGAAATCTGAAAGAGAAATTCTGGAACAGTATAGTCTTTCCAAGTGGATGTCGACAGGTACTTGAGCACTGAGTATCCTAGCCGAAGACAGCTGATTGTAGACACTGATGATAAGCAGTGGAGTAACTCGTATCAGGGTTACCTGACAGCACAGTGTGGCTCCTAATGCCTTCCATGATTTTATGCTGAGGCCCTATATCCTACAGTATTCCTGGGGTCAGTGTGCATGGGTAATATCCCACTATTAACACATGGGGGGAGGAGATGGGTAAAAATCCTGAGACCTGGACAGAAGAGCCTACGCTTACTTGCTCTATATAGTTTTCAAATAAATTGGCACCCTAAAGAGTCTTGCCTGAGTGTCCTAGAGAGCGTCTGCCTCAATTTGTCTTGACGAAAGGCATCAAGCTACCCAACGCCAGTGTGGGTCTTGCTAATGTTACTTATTTAAGAAAAGCGATAGGAGGATGGTAGGAAATGGTTTGTCTGCGTTGCTGAGAGATTGCAAAATGCTGCACAGTAAATTGGGAGGGGTGAACAGGAAAAAGCGTGAACCCTAAAGCCAGCGTAGTGCAGTCAGAAACTGAAAATTGCATGATGAGTCCTTCCAGAAAGGCAGCAAATTCTTTGCTGAAAATTTGTACCCTCACTGTATATAGCAAAGAAAAACCAGCTGCAAGTGTGGAAGAGTGCAGTGAGTCCGCAAAGTCATCAAGTCAAGTTTCCTGCGGTTCCTGTGTGTGCAGGATCTGTT
>NW_010400799.1:29972-35465 GCF_000710305.1 Buceros rhinoceros silvestris | reverse complement strand
TCAGCAGGGTCAGAGTGGGCTTTTGGAGGCAGAGGTTCACCAGAGGTCAAGCATCCAGTGACTGAAAGATCAGCAGTGGAGTTTCTGGACTCAACATTTGTAACACGAGGTCCCTACACCTAAACTTAGGGGCTGATACTGCACCTAGGACCTGATTTATGCTTGCAGTGTGCTCTTGCGGCTTGTTAGCTTACAATACCTCTGTGGAAGGCCTACAGGTAATTCTGCCTGTAGTTTGACGTTGATGCGTATGAGGAGATTGCAGCCATTAGTACACAGAAATGAGTTGGCACCTGAAGGCCTTTCTTGTTGTGCTGTCCTGAGCATTGCTCTGTTAATAACCTGATCAGTGCTTTTGAAACCTGCAATTACAGTGAGCTCTGTGATCGATGGGAAGCAGCGTTAAAGGACTAATGAGTTGAACGGAGTATTTTGTGATTCCTCGCAAGTGTCAATATCAGCATGCAACAGCACTCTGCTGATTAGCTTGACTGAGTCTTTGGCAGCCAGCACAAGGCATTATCCTGAGACAGTACAAACTTCTGCAGGAGGACTCGCTCTCAGAGTTACGGCGATACAGGATTAACAAAAAATTAAACTTCTTTGAAAGTGGGACCAAGTGGCTACATGCTTTGCAGGTATAAATCGATATGGCAAGAAGGCTCAAACCAGGTGCGCTCTTGGTTTTACCTCGCGGAGTGGGAGCGGTCATTCTGATTCAGTGCAAGTCTTGTGCTTGTAGGAGCCGATGCTCAGAAAACGCTTGTAGAACCTACTGTAGTGAATAGGATGTTAAATTTTCACTGTGTTTGCTGTTCAGATGTATGTCTCCTGACTGCTTTTCCTTTTCCAGGTGCTGCACTTTCCTGTCTTTGCTTTTTTTTAAAAAATTACTCTGCATGTATAGGTACATATAGACACATATACATACCTGCACACCCAAATATTGAGCGCCAAAAGATGTGCAGGTTTCATAAAACCTCTGTGCTCTCGGACATGAGTTCTGAATATTACTTCACGTGGCCTCTGCCGGCA
The DNA here is from genome assembly GCF_000710305.1 of Buceros rhinoceros silvestris. Classification (NCBI taxonomy): domain Eukaryota; kingdom Metazoa; phylum Chordata; class Aves; order Bucerotiformes; family Bucerotidae; genus Buceros; species Buceros rhinoceros. The sequence goes on along the minus strand of NW_010400799.1, from coordinate 34,430 downwards.
TGGGTAGGTTACCGTTGCGTGTCCTGCCGGGCACCTTCTCTCAGATCGGCGTGTGGTCTAGAGTTTGGACAAGTGCAGTCTAATTCAGTTGACGCCGTAGCTGTACTTGCTTCCTCTCAAGTGCTTTCCGTGTATCTTTTGGAAAAAAATATGCTGTCAAAGAGACTATTCCAGAACCAAAACGTGTCAGCGGAAATGTTGTGTGGGACCTCTTGAGCCCTGTTCTTGGTACGTCGTGGTTTTACAAGTGGTTGTGTGGTAGGACCCCCTGAGGTTAGCGGGGCTGCTTGCAAGATCGAGGATTACTTGCTATGTTAGTTAGAGCCATTTCCTTTTTTGCTTGTAAGAGCAGGTGCCACAGTGGTCAGCAAAGGGCTGTTGGAGCAGTTTTCTGAGTATCTGCTTTGAGTCACCAGCCCCTATTAAATCAAACTCCTCCATTTTGAAAAACCCCTTGAACCTTTGAAAATCTCTACCTTTAAAAAAAGCTGAGGATGAATTATATATGTGGCATTTTGAAATGTACCAAGACAAGCTCTTTGCTCAGCACCTATTATTACAGACGGCGTTCTGATCCTGAAGAGAGGGTTTTAAAAGATGATCACATTCAACGCTGCTCATTAATTACGTTACTGTCAGCCCTTTTAATAAAGAAAAAAGTGCATTCTTCCTTGGCTGAAATGCAATTAGAATAGCGATCATGCCCCTTCCCAAAGAAGGATTATTTAAAACTAGAGTGATGCTTGTGCCTACTAATTAAAAGCTAATAAATCTGTAAAAAAATTGGATTTCTCAGCGAGATTTAAAGCCCTTTGCCATTGTTTCTTCAGACTAAGGTCTCCTGGTGAGGCACCCAGCAAGCCCTGCTGTGGTCCTTGTCTTCCCCTATTAGCCTTCAGACTGGGTGGTGGTGTTAACGTGCTGTTTCTGTGATGCCACTTCATATGTTCCCTTCCTTCATACAGAGGGACTAAGAGGTCACCAAAGACTTAGTATTTATATATTTTATTCAGAATTAAAAGAAACTTATTTTTTTAATGAATTCCAAGTTCTGTAGGCCGCTGCATATGTTTCGAGTATGGCTGTAGAAATAGATTGAGTAAGCCCTTGCAGCTCAGACAGTGCCTCTTTTGTCATGCTGCAGCACAGAACGTTACTCAGATTCTTAATGCACTTGACCTCAGTCACATCTAGATGATGTATCACAGACTGAAAAAGCTGTTAAAGGAACCTTTTAACATTGCCGAGCCAAACGTCTCATTTCAGGAAATACTGGAATAGAGGGTGTTTGTGCAGTCTTGGTGGCAGCCTTCTGCATACGTGTTATAAAGCAGTCTGTAATTATGGGATCACATTATTACTTGTTTCCACAGAACTCCTGCCTCATTAAGTGCATGGTATGGCTGTTGCTCCGTTTGGGAACAGCCATTCAGTGTTTCAATTTCTCGCCTGTATTTTCAGTGGATGTCTTCATCCTTCTTGTTTTCTGCAAACCACGTAAGACTGTTGTGAAAATACTGACTTTTCCATAGCAGTCATTCTTACATTATCTTGCTGCGCGACATGTTTATGAATTTATATTTCAGAACCCGGCAGTGAAATAGGGATACACTCGCACTGTGGAGGTGGAACAAAAGTCTGAGTGACCCGCTTTGTTGGTGTCCACTGGAAGCCATCAGCAGTCATCAGCACTCTGCTCTGACCCTGTGTGAGCAGTCTGGGCACAGAGATGCAGACAGGACAGAAGACTCTTGGCAGAGGCTGGGAAAGAAACGGTTGTCTGCGTTGATTGTGCTTCAACTCGGTGACCATCCTCCTCACACCTGCACGCTCCTTGCCCCAGCCTTGCATAATGATGTGCATTCTAGTTGTGGTGTCAGAGATAGATGTCCTACAGATACCTTCTCTGCTTCATCCCTGGAGTAGCTTTGATTTCTGTAAGTGAGGAGCAGGTGCTGTGGAAGGACCTTATAAGGATCTTATAATTAAAACCTCTGCATCAGGAAGCCAGAGTTTGAGCTGCTCAGAGAAGTTAAAGAAATAACTTCTTAACCTTTTTTTCTTATCTAGAATGGCAGAGTCTTTTTAAATTATTCAAGATACATATTTACTGAATCAGCCCCTCGAGTGTTTCAGATCTTTATCGTAGATTGAATTAGTCTGTTATCTAATTCAGAAATATGCTTCCAAAGTGCACGTGACACTTAGAAACTCCAGAAGAGCTCTTAATGATTTCCGATGCCAATACCTTCAATGGAACGTGATTTTTAAAAATGTCATTTGGCTGCTGGCTTTGGATTCTTTTATTTTCTTCTCTGTATTATTGAAGCTTTGCATTATATTCTTTGATTTGCTGGTTGTTGAAAGGAAGCTGCCTATAGTAGTGTTTTCCTCTACTACTAACCCTTAACTGGGGAACTGGGGCTTCTTATAGACTTTCCAAAGTTGTGTAGCTGCTGCGAGCATGTTTAATGAGCACCCTTAGCATCAGCCGAGGCTGTGTGACAGACATCATCTGCATTGAGGTCTGTGCGTGTTTTCAAAGATTTTCTTAAGTGGATAACTTGATCTCTCTGGACTTCAGCTACCGTTCTCTACTGGGACAACTAATCCTTTGCATACTGTAGAAGAATCAGGAAGGTGAAGGTTGTAAACTGGGGAGTGTTTGGATGTTAAAATAGTAGGAGCCTGTAAGATAGAGGGAGATGGTTCATTTAATGCTTCCTCTTGAGAAGCTGTCATTGGCAGGGTTGAGTGTGGTAATGTGGTTGGCAAGTGGTGGTCAGTCGTGAATTGTCTAATTGACTTTGTGGGCTTGGACTGGATGTGAGAGTAACAGGAGAAACACTCAAGGATTTGTTGTAGGGAGAGAATGGGAACATGTAGATTTGCTGGCAGCAGAATAAAGCAAAGTTATTTTTCAAGCTTCTTTCATCACTGTAGAGAAAGCAACAACTCATGCTGTGGTTTCCCAAGACGTGTGTCTAATATGGGTCCTTAGCTGCTATGAATCAGTGGCATTCCCTGGCATTTTGGTAGAGCTGTGCTGATCTGTCAGGCTTGGAGTCAGGCTTTTGAGTATGAAATCTCATGTAAGAAGAAAAAAGTTTCAGGCAATTCTTTCCTTGCAGAAAGCTTCCAACCATGTTATCCTTTATAGTATTAATGCCAATAAATTGAAAATTGGCTAAGCGGGTAATAAAAGGGTGTCGTTTTCTTCTACCATATAGATCCTGGATAAACTCCCTGGAAATCAGGAAGACATTATCAGTGAAAAAATAAAGCAATTCAGAATATGCAGGTTCTCACGGACAGAAGTGCCTTGTTACAAGAGGATAAAGAATTTACTTGAAGAGGAGCAGTTAGAGCAACACTGATTGCTCTTAAAAGTAAATATTTTTGTTGTTGTTTTATATATATGTTCTTGCACTGTGTTGACACCCTTACAGTGTGAGTTGCACCTTTGAAAATGTGTTTAAGCATCAAAAAATGTCAAAAGGATAACAGGCTCCAAAAAACCGCACAGAAGGCTTGAGGTTCTGCCGCTGCAGAAGTACCAGCAGCACACAATGCACTTTTGGTGTGAAATTGCTGTCCCTGAAACTGGGAGATTAAAGTTGAAAGGGTATGCGCTCTGTATAGCTCCTGGGGAAACTAGGCTCTCAGCTTCCATTAGCGATATTGAATGTGTGTCCGCTCCTTTTGTGCACAGCAGGAAAGATGCCCCACAGGTCTGTTTTGTTACTCCCTCTTCGCCTCTGAGCCATAGATCATTTTTCATGTGTAAACAATCTAAAATATTTTTGGGTTTTAATCCACTGAACTTCTAATTTCATGAGATGTGGTAAGAGAGGCTGTCCAAAATGCTGTAGCAGACGAGGAACAGTCTTACTCCAATTAGAAGAGATAAAGTGGACTTTGTGTCTTTTCAGAGAAACTGTAGATTCATTTGTTCTTCTTTCACAGAGACTGCTGTGAGCGGGATGCAGCAGTAGGCTTCAAATGTGAACCTTGGTTCAAACTGTGAATTAGCCTCGTGCGTTTTCAGGGACGAGGCCTTCGGAGGACATCCGCAGCTCCTGCTGCTCAGCTGCTTCGCACGCAGGCAGGCAAACAACCAAAAATCTTGGACTGTCTGTTATCTGCAGAGGGCAGATCAAAGAAAGGTACATGCACAAGGCTGGAAAAAATTGTAAGAGATATGATGCAGACCTTGGTTGTGGATGCAGGTTTCTTGCAGTATCCCTGTCCTGTTTATCTCACTCTTTTGGACTGCCCAGCGAAGGTGTTGTACAGCTTTGGCAGGTTCCTGATTTAGTTAGATTAGCCTAAATCTCCTTTGTGTGTCTTTCAGCCATTTTGAACAACTGCTAGCTTTATACTTTGGATGATTATCTCCTGTGTGAAGGCGTGTCTGTGTTGCAGGCAACACTTAACAGTGCTAGGTTGATGGCTCGG
>NW_010400799.1:24703-29876 GCF_000710305.1 Buceros rhinoceros silvestris | reverse complement strand
GTCTGGAAAATCTGACTGTGGAAGCTGAACATCCAGTTGTTCACTTTGTTTTTCTGTGGGTTGTGACTTGCCTCCACCTGAGAGTCAGCACAGCAGAGGAATGTGGGTTTGCACTCCAGCTCCTCCAGCGCAAAGTCATGTACCCGGACTCAGCCCACTGGGCTTCAGCGAAGATGATGGTGGATGCAGCTGCGTACTGAAACATTTTTTTTCTGCTGCCTCTGCAGCAGCACTGCCACAGCGCTTTGCATCATTGAGTTTCATGGTGTTGACTTTGGGTGATTTTGGATCTAATGAAATGCTTGTAAACTCTCTCGCCTCATTGCTGTCTTCTGGCTAGTCCCACAAAATTTCACAGACTGACCCATCTGAGAACTCATTCAAACCCTGGAAGAGTACAGCATGTCCGTGCTGCCCTTTTTCCAGTAAATACGCTGTGGTGTAACAGAAGAGTAGATTAGAGCAGTTTGTCTTGCTTGGTTCTGTACAGGAGCAGATTTGCTGATTTTAGTCATTGAACCATCTTCTGGGTATTTATAATTGCTTAGCAATTTGTTTCAGGAATCTGAGTTAGACTGACAGGTCCCTAATTCCCTGTATGGTCATCATCCTCTTTCCTTTTTATGGCGGCCCTCTGCTTGCCTTCAGGCAGAGCTTTAGGACTTCCCTCATTTCCTCTGAGTTTGCAGTGACAGTGGTTTCATCTGTTAGTGCGTGATTATTTTGTTTTGAGGTTGCTTTTCTTGTTCTGTTTGTTTTTCTTACATAATTAAAAATTGTAGTTTAATTTCATCTGTTTCAGCTGACGGACCTACATGACTCTCTTCTTAATATCCTTTAAATGTATCTCTCTGTTGTGGTCAGGGCTGTAGTTACTTGATGTCCCAGCTTTCTTTTGCCACAGAACAGTTTATGTTTGTATCTTCATTCCTTCTGCAGCTCTCTTGCATTCTTTTAGCCTTCCAAGACCTGCACAGAAATGTTGGAAATACTCTGGGTGTTTTGTTTTTTTTTCTGAGATTCACTACCATTGTTCTGCTGCGCTTATTCCTTCCTTCCTTTCTGGTTGTCATTTCACGATCGCCATTGCCCAATCCATCTCCTGCCTTCAGACTTTCAAGCAGTTTATCCCTTTTGGCCAAACCAATGCAGGGTGTTAGAAGATCTTGATGTCTTGAGCTGTGTCACTGGATATTTTGGACAAGCACAGCTGTCTTCAGAGCATGTGCCTCTCAGTGCTGCCATACGCTGAAAGATGAGAAAGACTGGACAACTGTATTTTCCTACTGCATGTTGCTGGAAAGCTTTTAGTGAAAGCCTTTGCTGACCAGATCTGTCAGTATGACTCCTTGCAGGAACGCTGACTTCACATAAAAGCTGACAGCACTAGCAAATGCCACTGTAGTTACTGGAAAGGCATAAATAAATTATTCAATATAGGCACGTTCTTTAAAAATGCCTCCTGATTTTATTAGCCAACAAGTGTTCAGAGGACAAAATGCCAACATGTAGCAGTGGTAACCGTTTTCTGATTCAAGCAATTGGCATGGTACTTTATTTATTAGTCTTTTCCTAAATGTGTCCTGGGTGTTCACCACAGGCTGTGTGAGTCAGGGCCATGATTCTGAAAATCTCAGGGTACCTAAAGCAGAGTTAACTTGGTCTGATCAGTGTTTCACAGCTAGCAGCAAGTTATCTTGCTCGCAGCAATCGGTTTCCCTGTTATCGTGACCCAAGATGGTAGAATGAGTCTAGAGTCTCTCAAGGAGTAAATGTTGTAGCCTGAAAGATGCTGGAAGCTTTGCTAGCTGGAGTTGTCAGGGTTCTGGGCTTGTCCATCACATGCTCATCAGAAGCTTTATAAAAGGGATCCTGCTGGTACTGTCCTTATTAATCTCTTGCTTTGGATACAGACTGGTAGCTCCTCAGAGATGAGGAGGTGCTGGACAGGTTTTTGCTTAAGGGGGGCTATTATGTGTGAGTTTGTAGATGGTTGTGTTTTGCTGACCATTATTAACCGTGTCTGGACAAGTAGCATCTTCCTGAAGAATGCCAAATCTTTGGTGCATCACACTGCGCCTAGGGGTGGGGCCTTAAACAAATCTCATTTAGCAAGTCTAACCGGCTTAGGGCTGATTTCCTTCTCAGACATGTGGAATTAACCAAAGATAATAGACACCGCGCCTGGCCAGCAATATTGCAAGAACTGACTTTTCATTTTCTGGTATTGGGAGGAGAAAAGAAATAGTTAAGCTTGAGTTTTCTTCTGCTTTTCTCCTCTATCTTTACCCTCGGTTATGACAGCAACGCAGACTTTGCTTTCAGAAATTGCCCCACGCTTAAAAGCAGGAGGTAGAGATGAGGTCCTTGCTTTCTGCTCATGATTCAGCTACAGTCTCATGAGAATTTTGGCAAGACACTGCATCTGCCCGTCATTACCTTTCTGTGAAATGAAATGCTTAATTACTCGGCTGGATAGTCAGACAAGGCTCCCAATGCTTTCTGTAGCAATCCTTATGCTGGGGGGTGCAGTGAGATGTGGCAAAGGTGACTACAAGTGCTTTTATTCCTGCTAGCACTTCTCTGCTCCCCACCCTTTGCCTGTCAAGCAGCAAATATCCTACATAGCTTTGTTCAGCTGTGGTTTTTGTTACCCACGCTCTGGCAAAAGTTAATTCTGCAGGTAGGGTGCATGCTGATTAAGGGTGATTGATAGTACTGGAAAATAGTCCATTTGCTGACCGTTGGCTTCGAGCTGGAAAGGGAAGTCTCTCTGTCCTCACCCCTCCTTGGACAATTCAATGCAGCTCCTAAATACCGACAATTTGTGCGTTGTAGGTACTTCTCCCCTGCTCAGCCTTTTCCGGGATTTGCAAGCAGTAATTAATCCTCATTTATGCTGTTGCAAGGATATTGTACGCATCATAAGGTACTGTAGTAGCTAGAGCACAAATTAGTGAAGGATGTGCCCAAGGTCATGCAATAGACAGCTGTAGCATCAGAGAGAACTCTTCTCTGTGACTGCTCAGCAGTACTTCCCCGTTGCAGCTTTTCCGTGGAACGTGATGCTCAATTACGTGATACTCAGTTTATAGAACCCATCAGTCTGGCCTGTAGCTTGTAAGCACATAACTTTTTGCTGTGGGATTTCTGGCAACAAGTGAGCTTTCAGTAAATTAAGCCATATTATTTATGTTCTTTTTGGTTGTTCCTGTTGCCATCTTCTGTAATTTTTGGTGAGTCATGTTTTGGTGCTGGTGAATCTAGATACATGAAAGGTTTTCTGTCTGCAGATCTTCTCTTTTCTATAAAGGAAGAAGGGTTTTAGCTGTTTCTGTGAAACTCTGTCTGAAACCCCCAGGGCAGGCTGTGTTTCAGTGGAATCTGCTTTTCTGTGGATATCCACTTTAAATGAGAATAGGCATCCTGATGCATACGAAGGGTCTGAGCTGTGATGGCAGTAGAAGTTCTAGTTACTGGAAAGGAGAGTTTGGTGAAACTTTGCACGTTGCCAAAAGCAGAGAAGGAAGATATTTTGTTAATTAAAGACCTGTGAACTGCAACAGAGGATTAATCTGATAAAATGAGATGCTTTTCTCTTTAATAGCTGCCACTAACTGAAAACTTTGGCTTTGTTTCAGACTGTGGAAACCTGAACTAAAATATCCTGTGACTGACAACGTGACGACACACCAAAAGGTGGGTTTTCTGGTTTTGTTGGTCTCGCATGGGTCATTGGGGAGCACTGGAAATGCTGTGCATCTTGACTTTACTAGGATGGATCGCCTAATGAATCTCTTTGGCTTGTTCAAATAAAACCAAATAGTTTGACAGGACTCCTCCAACTGACCGCGTGTGTTTGTGTTTTGATGGTGTTTAAACAAAGAGAATGCGTACGTTTCCTGGGCTGTGAAGGTGTTCATGGCACAGAGGTGAAAACTTCAGGGAAAATAAAAACACTTTGGGATTTTTGCCAACTTTTTGGTGCAAGTGTCTGTTTTCTGTAGGAAATGTCCTACTGACAGTACGAGTTGAGCTGTCTAAAAGCCGTGCTGGCTGAATCTATGACGTGGCATTTTTCTTCTCACACTTCAAATTTAGGGTTCATGGTTGCCAAGAACATTCTCTGCGACGTGCGCTGATTACTTGTCTGTCAGTCACCACGTGCTCATCTGGTCTGAGCACTCATTGCTCTGCTTTGCTGAAATATTTTATTGAGCTTGTTTACAGAATACATGAATTTTCAACAAAGCAACAAGTGTAAAGCAATGCAGATCCCTGGATTTCCCACGGCACCCTAACGTTACTTGTTTCAGAGGAGGGTTTGTGTAATGGGTGCAGACAATTTTGGTTGTTTGAAGAGCTCAAGTGAAAAACAACCCAAAGAGAGCCGGTAGATAGCATTTTCACTTTAGCCAGTGGTTGTTGGAAGGACAGTTACTTGGTCATTCCTCTTCAGCCAAAAAAACTCCTGCTCTCAGCTACTTGACGTTTTCAAGTGCCAGGTTTATCTGGTAACACTGCACAGCCACGATGAAGTCATAGGTTTGATTTTTGTTTTTTTTCTTTCCTGGAGCTGGTTCCTGCCCTTCTTTCTAGGGTGAGGAATGGAGTAAAGACTGAGACATAGGTTGCCCGCATCTGTGTGCTGGGGGCAGTTTCTTCTGGTCACAATATTGCTCTCTTACTGCAACCCCTCTTGTCTCGCTTGGGGGTTCTTTTTTCCCATTCTGGAAGGCACGAGTCTTTCCGGAGTACCCGTCCACCGCAGCAGAGGGAGCGGCAGTATTTCGGTGCAGAGTGGAGTATCTCTGCTGTGTGTTTCAGAGGCTAGTGTTTGTCTCCAGCTCTGAAATACTGAGTTATAACTGTGATGGGTTGTAGCACAGGCATACTGTCTGCATTTTCGAGATGCTAAAAAGAATTGTCACAGCCACGTGAGCGTTGTCTCGTGTTTGTGGGAGGTAGCGAGAGAAGCAGGTGAGGTGTGAAAATTTGTCAGCGTGCCTGCAGTTGTCAACATGAAATGAAACTGTCAGAGGTCCTGCTCATGGTATTAATCCTTGTCTAGCCAGAAAAGGTTTAGATTTGATGTCAGTGAGTACGAGATGCTTTTTTTTAGTTGCTCCTTATCCGCCTCTGCGTGTCATTGAACGTGATTCATTAGGGAAAG
>NW_010400799.1:19618-24597 GCF_000710305.1 Buceros rhinoceros silvestris | reverse complement strand
AAGGCTCAGGAAAAGTTGTGTCTTTCAAAGCTGTAATGAGGCCAGGCCCAATAACTCTAATGGGAGAGGGTGGCTTGAGGATCTGAGCTTAAAGCGTAGATGAAGCTGCTTTTTATGAAGAGCAACAGTGAAGTTGAGGAGACTTCGTTCTGCATTTTAATTCACTGGTGCTAGTCTGAGTTTCAAAAGTCTTGGTAGCAGGTGTTGAATGTGCTATCTGCTCTTGCCAAAAATTCAGCACGAAGAGCCGTGTGTGTAACCAGGAAAGTCAGTTCAGGCTGGCGAACTGTCGCCCGAAAGGGATAGGTAAGCTCCTGTCTGCTCTTGGTACTGAATAGTAATCTAATTCTCCCAGTACCCAGAATACGGGTACTTTCAGCTGTGTTTGACCTGCTCAAAATTTATCATGTAGAGAAGAGGGGTTCTTGCATAAACGGAAAGCAAAATCTTGTAATGAAAATTTTAGTAAGCTGATCAAACAGTGAGCGCCAGCTGTAACAGCAGCCCCAGACTAAGGCTGAATAAACACTTCCAACTTTGAATTTTGTTAGTTCTTCTAGCTGATCCTATCCTTTTTCACTCTTGACATGCATGAATCTAAGGCGTGTTCAGATCATGTTACTTTTTCATAGCGTGCTGAACGTTTAGCTCTCCTGGTCCTAAAACCCTCTCTTAACCTTGTATGCAACCCAGGTAACGGCACATAAAAAATCTTCATGCATTTCTTGGTCTGACTCTGTTGCATCTCTTTCTGGACTGCCCTAGAGCATCTTCCCTCTCCTTGCTCATCAAGTAGCAGTTGTGTATCTTGCACAAAGGAATGAAAGCAAGACCATTTGCCTCAGGAGTGTCTCTGCAAGCTCAGGCATATACTGAACCTAAATATTACCTCATTTTTCCCACTTGCAGGGCAATAAAACCGAAATCCTCAAAACAAAGCATGGAATGTAAGCACAACAGTTGTGTTTTACTGAGAATATGAAAAAAAAAGTAACGAAACATGGTTTTAAATCTTATCCGAATCATGTTTGGGAAGAACATGAGTATGTGTAAGAAAGTTCCCAGACCTGTACTAATTGACAGTGAATTTCCATGTGATACCAACAGTAAAATGGAAAGGATTTTGTCAAAAGCCTGAAGCTCTGTGTTGCATAGCGTAGCATTAGGCCCTTGTGCGTGGCTCTTGCTTGCAAGAAGCGTGCTTATAGTGCTCTCTTCCTGCAGAGAGCAGGGTCTAGAGACGAGCATGTCAGGAGGGCTGTGAAGGTCACCGGTGGTTGAGCCATTTTCTGGGGTACCCCTCTCTTTTCATTGAGTCTAGAGAAAGCTTTTGGGTTCTGGACACCCCTGTTCTCTGAAAGTAAGGTATGAAGAAATTAGGTGAGCTGGTGCTCTTACAAGCCCTATGAACTGTCAGAGCTAGCTGAACACGTACCTCTATACTGTTAAAAGGGTGGTTTGAGAACTGTGATACCTCTCATACCATGGAGGCGTTTGGACAGTTTATCTTGTAAAAGAGGTCTGCTATAGCACAACAAAGAAATGATTGTAATAAGGCACCTGATCTCTTGGGGAAATCCGAGTACCATCACACCAGGGTGTACTGGTTCTCCCATTGCCAGTGTAAGATTATGCACCTCAGCTTCTTTTCTGGAGCTGCTTGCACGTACTCGTCATTACCAGTCTCTCCTACTCTGTTGCTAGGAACAGAAAGTGCGAAGGGATTCAGCAAGGCAAAGAGCTGCCACGGCAGAGGCTCCTGCGGAGGGCGATGCTGCTCGTGTGGTACAGGAGTGTGAGGACAGTCCACGTGGCCAAGCAAGGATGTTATCCTTAGGCCCACTTCTTTCTCTGTTACAGATTTTTTTGTGTGATAGGTTCTTTGTGCTAAAATAAAAAGAAGAGAAAGCCAGAACCACTTCCCTGTTGAAGGCATGGACATTACATCCAGCATCCTTTGGTTTGCTGCTAAGGTCTGTGAGATTGCAAAAAGGGAGAGTCATGTGGGGCAGAGGCTCTTTAGATTGAGCCTTGCCTGTTCATGTTGAAGTCACAAGGAACTTGAGCTTTCAAAAAGAAAAAATCAAGTTGGTTGGAAGTACTCCTTGTATTGTTGTTCCAAGTGCTCGTCCTGTAAGAATGAACCCTCCGGAGTGTGGGGCAGAGAGGGGAAAGGTTTCTCCATCTAGACATCTCATGTGATGTTTGCCCCCAGCAGCACTTTGCCAGGACATGTCATGCGCTGCTTTGTACTCTCAGGGCAATCCCGTTAGCCCTGGGTGGCAGGAGGGCTGTGGTGTGGCCGGTGTGCTGAAGAGTTAGGAAACACCCGTCCTGGGCCACGTCTTGTGGGTTAGGATGGAGGCCTTCGAACGGCATCCTTAGCCAGCCCTGTCCTGCGGACTGAAGGCACGCCTTGCAGACACCCGTGTGGTGCTCCCCGTGTTTGTACGTGGAAAAGTAAAAAGGCTGCCACTGTGGCGCCCTCCTCCCCGGAAGCCTTGTGGGTAGGATGGGGACCAGGAAGCCCATCTGCCAGGCTGGAAACGAAGTGGAAGGTGTTGGATGAATGTTGTGGCTGTAGTATCTTTTCTCCAGTGCTGCAGGCAAAGGAGCTGGCACCCACGACTCTGGACTGGCTGTGCTTGCAGTGCGAAGTCTCGTGCACTGGATCTCTGGCCGGCACGGCTCTCCTGAAGCCGGCACGAGTGTGTGAATGTGGCACAGCAGCAGAACTGCTTGGTGCTTTCGTTCTCTTTCAGGTGCCTCTGGGCATTCAGACTGCATGTCCAAGCCCCGCTCACTCAATAATTCAAACCCTGAGATCATGAATATACAGAGAGGTGCTCTTTTTAAGAAATTTAGGTGCTCTTGTTTTAATTTTTCATTGTCTGAGATTACATACAATGCATCAAGATGCAGGGTTTAAAAAGCAGCAGTTTTCTGAGCGATAGTAAGTACTTGAGTTAATGTTCTACCAAATGCCAGATGTGAAACCCAGGAGAAGGGCCAGAAAAACATTTATTGAGGGAGTATCTGAGGAAGTTGTTCTTATTGATGCCAGCAGCTCCCTAGTGCTGGTTAGTTAACCAAGTGTGTGTTTGGGGGTTGTTGTTAATGATGAATTCCATTGCCAGCAACGTCTTCAGGAGAAAACAGCAAATGGAAGGAACAGGTGGTACACAACTTTTTCAAAAGGAAACAACATATTGTAGAACTGCAAGTGTCTGCTTCTACTTAATGCGCAGTCTTCAAACATTCTGTGATGCACTTCGTTTATGCGCACTAAATTGCTAGACCCGCCAGTAGGGCCTTCAATACCTTTTTAAAAATCCTTATTTGAGTACTTTGAGGTAAGAACATATCCCTTGTTCCCTCCTGCATGCCGTACCAGGAGGCTGGAAGGCAGTAGGATGATAACAACTTTGATTCGATTCTTCTCCATAGCAGTGAGTGGGAGTCTTGCTCTTGACTTCCATGGGAGTAGGAGCCAGGCCCTTTCTTTGTAATACAGCAGTGATGTCTTCTGAGACAGTATTAAGGAGGAGATGTTGTGCCCTTTGATTCTAACCTGAAAAGTTTAAATTAGCAAGACAAGTCTCTTTGGAAAGAGAAAGCATCTTCTGTGAGGTTATCTGATATAGCAGGAAAACTAGGCAAGTTTGCAGGTGAATGGTGAAGAGCTGGATGACAGTTTATATTCCTGAAAGCTTTTCTTGTGTGGGGTGGGGTTTTTTGTTTTGTTTGGGGTTTTTGTTGTTGTTTTTTTTTCTTCTGGCTATAGGAGATGTTACCTTTCTACAAGGTTTGTTTCACTTACAGCCTTTGAGTGTAGTGACTTTAATGCCTTTATAACCTGAGTATCTTTTGTTATTGGTGTGAGAAAGTGTTTCAGTGTGCAGCACTCAGAAATAGAAGCTTTTGGGTTACTTACAGTCCTGACTAGTATTCTGTTCATAGATTTTTATCTCAGTTCCTTATGTCCTCACGCATTTCTGGAACCATTACCTCTCAACGGGTGATATGTCAGGAGTCTTTCCATTCTCCCGTAAAATGACTTATAGTTCTTTTTTCCACTGGTACCAGTGGAAAAAACCAGGGTTAAAGCTATTCGATCTGATGGGGCAGTATGGCGCTGCAGCTCTGCCTAAAGGGAATGTCAGATTTTCCACGTGGCCAGGTCTGTAAGAGAAAAGGGATGGCATTAGGAGAGAAGAGATTACACTCATGGAAGAAAAATAACCAATTTGTTCTAACTCTTAACTGCTGCAGACATAAACAAGCCTCATTATCTAAAGGCATTATGTATCTCTTCTAGGGTTGCTTCTCACCTTGGAAGAATATAGGATTAATGGCAGCTATTCACGAAATTCCTGATTTTCAGACTTTGGAAGGTGGATTATAGAATTCATTTCATTTGTCTGAGCCTCAATTTATTTGTCTGAGCAATGTATAAAGACAGGAGTTATTTAACTTCAAAACTTTCATACGAAACCCCAGTGTTTTTGCTTGGAAGTGATTTGCCTTTTTACACTGATAATAATCTGGTTATTTTATTGTATAAATGAAACGCACAATGCTTCTTGGGATACCCAAATCATACCTCTTCTGTTACCTCTCTTCTGCATATTTGTGTGTAACCAAAATAACTTTGTCAAGTCACTGAGTTTATAATTCCTGGTCTGTTTAGGACTGATGTTTCAAATCCCCGTGAAATCAAGTCAGCCTTATGCTTCTAGGGAATGCATTTGATTCGCTACGGGGAAATATTAGCCAAGCGGTTGAGAGAGTTGGGTGTGAATGAGGTCTCAATGTTTTTACCCCGACCAAAGAAGAACATACTTGTTTAGAGGCCTGTGTCACTGCTGTCCTTAATTAACCCCTGTTGCCCAGAGTGCTGTTTATGCTTTGCTGGTTTTCTCCGCCAGATAGGTTTATAATCCAAATGCTGTACAACACAGTGCTTAGCGGCGGGAGCC
>NW_010400799.1:19045-19516 GCF_000710305.1 Buceros rhinoceros silvestris | reverse complement strand
AACACAGTGTTTGGCGGCGGTAGCCACTGATGTAAATGCCTTTATCTTGCACTTTGATGCTGCAGTGGTGGATGCTTTGAGCTGAGGCTTCTGACAAGCATCCAGGGGAACTGGGTGGCTGAAAACATGAAAACCTCAATCCTCAGTTTTCAAGTGCAGTCCTAGAAGAGATTTTGCTATGGCTCGGAATTGTAGGCAGGATTCAACTGATTGGTGTGCTCTTAGCTGAGCTGTTGCACTCAGACAGTTCTTTCCAACTATTTGAACCAAAAGCTCGGAGCTAGAGAAGATACAACGCACACAATCACAAGATGGCCCCCAACCCGTCACAATGGTGCTGCATTTGAAGTCCAGAACTTTATAATTTTTTTTCCCTTGAGGTTCCTGCAGAGCTAAATAATGATCTTCCTATAGAAAAGGTGATGGGAATATATGCAATGGGGATAGGAGCCGGGTTGGGGTGGGGGGGCT
>NW_010400799.1:13569-18938 GCF_000710305.1 Buceros rhinoceros silvestris | reverse complement strand
GGGGAGGGGGGCCGGGTTGGGGTGGGGGGGATGGGGAGGGGGTGTGGTGGGGGTGGCAGGCTCTATGTGATTGAAGGTTTGTGTTGGAGGAAGGCTTTTGGATTTGGGGCTGGTTTGGAAAAACGCGTCAAGGAACACTGCCTGCTCAAAAGCTCTTGCTATGGAGGTGGGATGAGAGGCGAATGGAAAGGTGCAGGGGTTGACCATTTGCAAAAACAAACCTGCACTGAGTCACAAATGAGTTTGAGCTCATTCAAGACTGCAGGTAGATGGAAGCCCTTGTTTCCCAGCAGTGCACAGCCCTGCGGCTGGGGGGGCCGAGTTTAGGAGTCAGAAAAATGCCATGGTCCTCTTTTGTGAAGGCGTTTAGTTCCAGAGCTGAGGCAGATGGAGGGTGAAGGAGGGCCCTCCTTGGAGATCCGTTCCTGAAGTACAAAGGAAGCAGTGGTATCTCCAATGCGCATGCAAGAAAGTGAGGCATGTCTCAAGACATTAATGTTATCTGCAGTCAGTAGGCAAGCAAGTGGCCCAGCTGGGATCAGACTCCAGTTTCCTGAGCCCTGTGCAGTGCTTTGTCGTCTCTTCAATCAAAATGCCTGTTTCCTCTGTATATCTTAATTAACAGTTTATCCTGATCTAACAACTCAGCAACAGTTCCATAGTGCGGACAGCATGGACAGATAGGCGTTTAAAGCTCTGTTTTGCTTCTGATTAGAGCAGGGGTGCGTGGATCTGAGGGGTGTTATAATGTACTTAGAAGGAGAAAAGATGGCCCCCAACCCATCAAGGAGGGAACTATTGCTCTGGATGAAAAGCCGTCGCTTATCTCAAGCAAATACAAAGGGAAGTTTCATATGTGAGCTGTGAGAGCTGACCTAGAAAGTTTGGACTTGTAAATACGATTTTGACTGATTCTGCTAGTATTTTTGTGTTAACAATTACACGTTCTCATAATAAGCAAGAGCCAAAACTAAAAGATCGCTGTGCTTAAGCTCTTTGTGTCAGAATGCAGTTGTGGATGTGTGTTTTTGCTAGAAAGCTGGAAGCATCAGGGCCAGAGGCTTTTTTATCTCTGCAATGGCTGTGGCTCCATTGATTTCATCAGACTCGCAGCCACATGCATTTGTAAGAGCCTGCACACGGGCTCTTGACCCTCCGAACTGCACCATGAAGATACTGAGCAACATCTGTAACGTAGCAACAGGAAAGCCTTTATCCTGTTCTTGGTACTGCTGGTCTCGGGGGTTGGCAGTAGTAGTGAGCGCATGAAGGAGGGTTTGCTTTCTTCTGGTCAGGCTAGTGAAACTGGCCGGGAGTATAATGCCTACCCAGTTTGAAACAATAGCCTGTTATGGTAGTGGTGCAAGGACCCAGCTCCCAGGAGCTTTGGCTTTGGTTTGGTGTGAAGGGTTGGGAAGGCATCACGTCTCCATGGTTTCTTCTTGCTTTCCATGGGATTAGCGCTTCCCCCGTGTGAAGCTTGGCCATCCTGAATTCATCAGAAACTTTCCCAGCAGGGTCTGGCGTCTGTCTTTTCCTGGCCCCTCTGGAGCGCTGTGCAGGCGGTGTGGGGATCAGAAGCCCCAGGCTGCCATCCCATGGCAGGCCCTTTGGTTTTGCTGTGTTATCTGGGCATGAAAAAGCAGCATCTTTTGTGCACGGCACAGAAGGAGGTTCTGGGGCTGGGAAAATAGTCGTGGGCTGTGAGCAGCAATTAGGTATTCCTTGGGATCAGCATCTCTGCCAGTGTTCATCAGCACCGAGGCCTGAGATCAGTGCAGCACCTGCTGCTGCGGATGCTTTTTGCCTGCTGTCAGGTGTCTCTGTCTTATGCAAATAAACCATTTAAGAAAATGAATTACTCGGATCAAGCCATTCTAGAAAGAACAGCACCAGATCCTGCACGTGCCAGACAGATGCCTGAAGGATGTCCTGTATTTACACAAAATGTGGGAATTAGGTTTTCCCCTGGTATCTTTTGTGTTTTTCATGTTGTTTGCCTGTTATTTCTGCAGGGGCAAAGGGGGAGGTAGTGTGAATGTAGTGACTACTGCCTGTAATCCTGCAGCCAGAACAAACAGAAAATAGCCTTCTGGGTGTTTTCTACCGCATGGAATTTACTAGGTGTCTCACATGCTGACAGAACAAGATGCAAAATTACTTTCATGGTTCATCTGTCACCATCTGAGATGGAAGAAGCAAGTAAGTCCTGTAACCCAGAACGTGGGTTGTTTATTTCTGACCATCATGTGCAATTCGCTCCCTTTTAAAAATGGTTTTCTAGTCTCTTGGCAAGTAGACAAAAGTGATTCTGTTATCACGAGTGCAGCGCAGAGGAGAGCACCTTCCTGTAAAGGATATTTAACAACAAAATCTACGTCTGAGTTTGAAGTGTTTGGTCTGTTTCTACAGCACTGCTAATCATTAGCAAATAATAAAATAATTTGCAGTTCATAGAAATGCTATAGCCTGTTTGTCCCTGTGGGGAAGCGTTACTTCTGTCACTGTTCTTTAGGTATCTGCAATCACTGGAAAGAAAAAAGGTAAAGGAAAAGATAATGTGTTCTGCTGCACCTCAGCTGAAGCAGATCTGCATTTTCTTGGCTGCTGTAATGAAACAAAATCCTCCACTCAGGAAGATGATAAAAACAAATGTGCGGACAGAAACAGCTTACCAGTCATCATAGCTGGTTCCCCGCTAGGACCCGGTGCATGAACTCTCACCGCCTGAGCGCGTGTATCCTCCTGGTTGGAAAGGCCAGAAAGCCGTCAAAAAGAAATGGGATTGTCCCACAGACCATGCTCCTGTTGGTGGGTGGGTGCTGCTCTTGGGACCCCTGGAGTGAATCTCTCTTCTGTGCCATGTGGTTGTAATGAACGCAGCAGGTTTAGAGCTGCAGCCCATTTGTTGAGGCAAGACGGTTCAAATTCAGGTGAGCAGTGTGTGGAGAGGCTGCCTGGTGGGAGACCCATGGGTTTCAGGGGGATGTGCCATTTAGACCCTGCAGATTGCCTGGACAAGCTGTGTGCTAGATAAGTGTATTTGGGGATGAGCAAACTGATACATTTTTTTAGAGACAAGTCAGAATGTCTGTTTCCTTCATGCTGGCTTCACCCACCCTTCTCTGGTGAGTCCTTATGGCTGTGAAAAAAGAGTGAGCCCTGGCTGGCACCAGGGGCTGCTGGTATGTGTGGAAATGTCTCCTGCATTCCCAGTTGAAAAGACAAATTTTGAAGATGAAAGTGCTCTGTTTTGGGAGCAGTGTTTGTTTGACAGATGACAGACACTGGCCACTGACATAGTTGGTGCAGTCTTATTTTAAGCAGTAATCTCTTGGGGCATATTCATGCCTGAGAACATCGTACTGTCTGCTGCCTTGGCTGAAGCGTGTCGGGCAGTTGTGTCACCTCCTTATTGTGACCAGCTTTGTAGGTTTCTTAAGAAGGCTCCTGTTCTGTGCAGTCTTCCCAGAAGCTACTTTCTCGAGCCTGTATCTGAGGTGATGCTGATGTTCCAAAGGAGTGGGATCTTAGAGCTCTTGTCTGAGTACGAACAGGTTTTGTATTTTGATCAACTTCAGCCTAGTTATGGGGAAAAGAGAGGCAGGGATGATGCGAGGGGCAGTAACTTGCCTGCTTGGTACATATTTTTCAGGTAAGGAATGAAGTGGAGGCTGAAGGTTACCCTGCTCTTGTGAAGGTTGCAGGGTATATTTGCAGAAGCAGCAATCTGCATCTCATTTTTAATCTTTAGAATTAGTGTCAATGTAGAAGAGAGTAGGCAAGACTCAGACAACTTCACTGTGGTTATGAATCATGTGCCTGGGCAACTGTGATTTGTGGGTTCAGAGCATTTTTCAAGTGCATGACTTTGTGGATAAAACTTGCTCTTGAAAGAAAATAAAAATAAAAAGGTGGAGGGCCACTTAGACAAAGTGGCGTGGCTGAGAGCTGGTCCCAAAGGTTTCGAAAAGCAGTGGGGTATTTTTTCCGTTTTAAATGTCTGCTTAGGTCTTTGAGCAGGAAAACCCAGGCTTAGCTCTACAGGTCTGGAAATATTGCTGGCCTGTCTGCAAATCCTGTGTTTCACCCTTGCATGGAGCCTGTAGAACCTTTGGAGCAGGAGCAGAGGATGGCGTTTTTCAGAACCTTCTACCAGAGAAGGGAATGTGACTCAGCCCTGCAGCATGTAGGACTTAAGGGGGGTCAGTATGTCCTTCACTGTAACGCTGCGGAGCAGACACTGCCCTGCCTGCTAGCCTGTGTCTGCCTCCATTGAGAAGCAGTGTTAGCTTTCTAATTAGCTTTATGTGGCAGCTGGAACTTGGGATTCAGGTGTAAGTTCAGCAGTGGCACACATGGAATCAGAAGATGTGGGGAAGCAGAGTGAAAATCTGAGATTAGCATTTGCAGGTGCAGACATAAGGAAGAGATTCTCTGGAGATGTTAGCCTACAGTGTGCTTTTCGCACCACCTTTCGCAGGAGCAGCAGATCTCAGAAGGCTGTTATCTACCTTAGGAGTCTGAAAAGAGTCCCCTATGAGCAGGGGATGAGCAAAGATGCTGCTGCTGTGCTAATAAAAGGGCGTGGGACCTGGTCTGGTCAGATTGCTCCTGGCTCGTACTCCAGGCAGATTGAACTCAATACTTTAACTGTGAAACAAATCCACGTTCTCAAGAAGCAGCCTGTAGAACATCAGTGCTTGTGTTTCCAGAAAGGCTGCATTGGTCAACTCTGATTTCCTCTGCAAACCCGTTACCCAGTTTTGTAGGGTTACGTGAACTCCAGGTCTCAATGTGTGTGCTGGTAGCCTCTTTGCAGGAGAGCTCTCACGTTTACCACTTCAGTTTAAAACTGTCTTTGATGCTCCTGTTTAAATCTTGCCCTCCTCTGGAGATGTTTTCTGATCTCCACTTGATTAAAAAGTATGCTGCTGACTCTCTTCTCCACTGGTGACCAGAGACGGGTGTATTGGTGAGTTGTGGGGAAACGGGAGCTACACTGACCCTGTGCGCCAGGGGTCATCAGTAGGGTAAAACTAACCTGTCTCACGACGGTCTAAACCCAGCTCACGTTCCCTATTAGTGGGTGAACGATCCAACGCTTGGTGAATTCTGCTTCACGATGGTAGGAAGAGCCGACATCGAAGGATCAAAAAGCGATGTCGCTATGAACGCTTGGCCACAGAGACCAGTCTGTGTTTCATGGGACACCGTGTCTCCCCACAGAGGCCCTGTAATTGTGTGTCTCATCTTCGTCTTCTGTAATGAGAGTGTGCTGCGTTATGCTAGGTCATGCTTTTAAACTGCAGGACATTTGAGTGCTGATTGCAAATTGAACAGGAAAGATTGCTTGGATTATCAGCAGG
>NW_010400799.1:0-13462 GCF_000710305.1 Buceros rhinoceros silvestris | reverse complement strand
AAGACAGTAGAAGACATGACCTTTCTTCAGCTCCTCGGGGCAGAGCAGAGATTTTTTTGTAGCGTTCTGCTTTGAAGCAAATTGGTAAATAGCAGGGATGTTCTTATCTCTAACAGGTTAGCTGCGGAGGTGTCACTAGGCTTCCTAGGTGCTGAAGGAGATGGGGTGGAAAAGACATTAAAAACAAGTAAGAACTTAGGAAAAAAAAAGTCATGCAGAGCTGTGGAGAGAGCTTATTCAGGCAAGGAGAACAAAATCTAGGAAAATTATGCCAAATCAAGCAGTTCAGAAGAAAATTTTGCCTGAGTGCAGAGGACAGGCTGTGACTATTTACCATCGTGAGGTTAGGCTGGGGATAGTGTGAGCTGCAGGGAGTGCAGCAGCTAGGAAATAAAAACGACCACGAGGTCAGTGCTCAGAGGCAGGTAAATGAGCCGTGCTGTAGGACAGGACAGGGGCAGTGCCAGAGCTCTCTGTCCCTGTGATTCCAGAGGGGACATATCCTGGTGTCGTCCTTGACAAGGACAGCGGGGCTGGCAGTGACTTGCTGTTCCTTATGTGCCTGTTTGAATGCATGGGGAATTCACAGTGATGAAGTTAATATGGGATGGCCTGTGTGTAAAGAACTTGTGAAAAACTTCAGGAATGGCAGTGCCGGGCGAATGGTTGGACTCCGTGATCTTAAAGGTCTCTTCCAACCAAAACAATTCTCCGATTCTGTCATTAACTTTGTTTTCAATGATTTTCATTGTTTACAGTACCTTGTAGTGGCTCTGTAGCCATGTGTGGCACAGGAGTCACGACAACTTGCTCCTGGAAGTGAGGAGGAGCCTAGCAAACGCGAGCTTTGCAAGGGTCTGGGAAGAGCCTTCTGGGCAGGGTGCAAAATCATTTTACAGGCTCTTCAGTAGAGAAGGGCGCTGTGTTCAGCCCCACCTTTTGGAAAAGTATGTCTTCATGCGTGTGGGAATGATGCTGGTTTCAGGTGTTAAGTTCTGGTGGAGAATGAAGAGAAATGTGTTGTCTTCAACATCTAGAACTTTAAGTGGTCTTTTAGTGACAGTAACTTTCAGACACCCTTTTCTGTTTGCCAGCTGCTGCAAGATAGATATCCATTATCAAATGTGATTATGACCTGAGCTTTTAATATCAATTTCATGGCAAGTATTGGGGAAAGATACAGTTCTATTATTATTGGATACTTCCTTCAAATGTTTTTCTTTTAAAAAGTAAATGGAATAAGTATGTTAGAGAAATATAGGAGCAGTTGATGCATGATTGTATTATGAAGGATCTAAAGTAGGCACAACAGTGGCCTTGAAACCGAACTTCTGAATTCCTGCAACTCTGACCGTTATGTAATTCTGGGAGTGAGTACGGGGAGGTGGCAGTGGTGCCACACCTGGCCTGTGCATTTGGGTAGGGAGTCCAACAACTTCTCTAGACTTTTTAGACCAGACGTTTTATGTGTTACATGTTTAAATTTTGCAGTTTCGTTTAACTTCTTTCCCAGACCAATCCTTTCTTATGATCTACGTTTTGGCCTCTGCATCCATGGCTGCAGCCCAGCTAACTTCTGTAATTTAGCAGTGGTGGCTAGCTCTGCTGCAGTGCTGGATTTGCAGTGCAGCGATGGGAGCGCTTGGGGAAGAGGGTGCTAGTTAGTGGGGGACATGGTGTGGTCCTTAAGAAGTACAGAAAAAAGATGCTGGGAATGGGGTGTTGCCTAGTCCAGGCTGGTGAAAGACTTCTCTAGGAATGATAATTTTGAGCCACACAGTGGAAATAATAGAACTGGCTTAAAAAAATGTGTTGGTGAGGTGATGGAAGCTCGGCAAGGGGTGGAAAACAGTCCTGGCTTTTCTCGCTCTTTATTGGCTTGATAGGATTGATCCAGAGTTTGCTGTGTCTGTGATACAGGGCAGACCACAGTACAGCATCTCTGTGCACGTCAGTCCCGTGGCCAACAGGAAGGGAGGCTGTCGCTTGGGCGGGCAGTGCTCAACCCCAGCTCTGCTATTGACTTCCTGGGTGACCTCAAGCGATATAAAAATAGGGCTGATGATACTCTCGCTGTGTGGCAGAGCTGTGGAGGCAGCGTGCTGTTTTACGTGGGTGTCAGTCGGGTTGCGATCAGAACTGGCTTCGTAAACAAAAACAAATTGGTAGGGAGTAGTTTGGTGCTTTTTCTTTTTTTGAGAAGCCTACAGTGCACTGAGGAGCTGCTGGTAAAAGCTGCCTGAAGTCCAGGCCACGTGATAGAGCCAAATTGTGATTGTGAATGCACCTCACAAAAGCTGTCTGTTTAGGAGGAGGTTTAGCTGTTTGTCCATTCACGGCTTAGACCCCATTGTGCAGCAGCCATGCTTGCTGTAAACATTTGCTCTTTGTGTGACAACTCCACTTCTATTGGCGGGTTAGGAAATGCTGCCTTTTTGTGTTAGAAGGCAATAGGTAAGCTGTGCCTGTGGCTGGAGACCCGGCTAAGTAATGTGCTATTAAGCTCAATTACAGAAGCACAGTGAAAACAGGCGTAACGCTTCTGCAATGAAACAACATGTAAGGATCTGAATAAACGAGACATTATTGCTGTGAGTAATGCCCCCTCATGAGTAGAACCGCTGCAGTCAGGGGCCCTGCACCTCTCTTTGCTGGTGTATCTGTTACTGTTTTGGTGACTTGGATGCTTTATGTTGGCTGAAACCTTTTAGTGTTTTTGTTTCAAAACCCAGTAACTGAAACTCACTGAAGGTGGGGACAAAGCACCTTCTGGGATCCTTCCTGCTTTCCTGGTGTGGACTGAGAAGCAACAGTCCTCCATTCCCTTTCTCCATACGAGATTGTAAGCTAGGTTGTCCTGTGATAATGTGGTTTTTTTGTGTGTGTAAAACCGTCCTGTCTCTGCACTATCTATATAATACATGGGAAAAATTTTCCCATCTAGTAACTGATGAGGGCCATTTCCTGTAAGCCAGCTCTTCTCGTGGTCTCTGATTCCCAGCCAGTTCTATTTTTACCACCTTTTTCTTCTTTCCCCCCAGTTGCTTTTTTTTATTTAAAAAGAAAAAAAAAAGGATGTTTCCATTTGGCAATCTGTTGTTATAATGGTTCTTATACCCAGACAGGCCATGGTTTTAGAAGGCACCAACAAAAGCCATGAAGGTAATACGTGTCCCGATAACATTCGTGTAAAGCTTTTGAGCCACATTGTAAAGCCAGCATCAGCTGATGGGAACAGGTGACAGCGAGGCCTTGGCTGTACTGGTTATCATCGCTGAGCTAAAGCCAGGTCTCAGTAATTCTGTGTTACTGTAGTCAAAACTGTTTCGTTCCTGACCCTGCAAACGCTTAGACCGATGTACTGTGTCGCACATGTGAATAAGGATCTGTGAGCACAGAAGCAGTTGCAGTAACAGGCCTGATAATTCAGCTGGCTCTAGCGAATAAAGCTGGGGAGCCTTACACTGAGGGTGCAAGAGGAAGCAGTGTAAAGACTGGCGTCAGTGAAAGAGGTCTGAACGTACAGGCAGAGCACGGAAATGGAAGGAGATCCAAGTGGGAGCGCAGGAGGGTGAAGGTGTGAGAGGGCGGTCATTTCGAACAGTCACTTTGCGTCAGAATTAAACGGGAATCTGGGCTGCAATCGTAGAAGTGTCATGCCGCAAGGCATGCGTATTTAAAACCAATCTCTGCCTGCTTGAACTTTTTTCCAAGACTTTAGGAATCTGGGAACCTTTCAAAACATCATGGGTTGGAGGTGGGACTTGATGGTGTTAGAAATTGTGTTCGAAAGGCATTCTGATAGCCACATTCCGAGAAGGAGGAGGAAAGCAAGGTACTGCCGTGACAGTTTCTGTCTCACAGCTTTTACTGCCAGCTCTGGAGTGCTGTGGCCTGGCTTGGAGAAGATGTGGTCCTTCTTCAGGCAGCCCTTTTCCCCCCTGCTTGACTTTGCAATTCACAGTGTTGGTCCGGATCGAGAAAGCTGCGCGTTCTGCATACAGAATGCCAGAAGAATGCAGCATACGCACAGGGCAAAGGGTGGCTTTCCCAACTAAAGGACAGTGGATGTGAGTTTTGGTGCTTTCAAGCAGTTGCCCTGGATTGTGTCCCCAGTAGGGTTATCTGATATGTAATTAGGAAGATAAACTTTCCTGCTTTCTCAGATAGTAATGGCTCACAAAAGATACTGAGAACTTGGCCCCAGGAGTCACTTGGCATCGGAAGCCCAGTCTGTACAAGTCAGATCTAGAAACAGTTGCATTTTGCCTGCATCACATTGGAGTCTTGAATAGTTGTTGATTATGTTTGCAATGTTTATTAACCTGGCTGCTCTAGGATGAGCACATCTGGTCTTCTGATCTTGGAAAGGGGAAGCATTTGTCAAATTTCCTTCATGTTTTTCCTGTGGCTTCTGGGTACTGGTCATTCAAGCCACCTGTTGGTTTTCAGTGAGCAAATGCTTCTATGTATTTTGAAGAAATAAATTACATTCAGAAAAGCAGGTGCTGAAATGGTTCTTTTTCACAAGATGTTGACAAAAGACAATGAATCATCAGAGTGGCAGATTTGAGGAGGTGTGACTTCTGCCCTCTTGACAAGGTGCCACCGCTGCTCTGAAGCATCATTGCTGGGGGTGGAGGGAACATTTCTGGTCTCCGTTAGGCACAGCCACGACCTTCGTAGTGACAACGCTGAACTTGGGGCTGATACTCCATTGCAGGAAGTGGCATGGTTATTGCATGTTATTCCTGGGAGTTGCAACATCATTTTGACTGAAGTCCTGCGGGCTGAGAGCAGGCTGGCAGTGGTGTTTGCTGTGAGTCACCCTCACTAGTGGAAGCTATTCGATAGGGAAACAATAATTAGCAAGATGACATTTCTGTTCCGAATCCCTCCTCCTTTTTTTTCTTCCATGCATTGTTTTGTAATTACCTTTGGGCCTCATTCACCTTCGTTCTAGCAACAAATACCTCTGTATGAGTGGAAAATATTTTGAAGAACAGGAGGGCCTTTTTATTATTTCTGAATGGGTCTTTTTGTTATTTCTGAACTCCAAATGCGCTTGCTTCTGTTGTGTTTTTATTCTGATTTCATTTTGCACTTAATGTTTTCCAGTCATCCATGGTTATTTGAATCATTTGTATAGCTAGTGCTGTAGGTGGACTGTTTAAAGGCATTTATTTTTGAAGTGTTAAACTGAGGAATGTGGACATTAAATAATAAAGTAAATAAGGCGCCTTGGAGCGCTGCTATTCCCGATCACCTTAGGAAATCACAGGTTTCCTCCCTCCAGAAAAATAATCAAATACAGTCTTAATTTCCAAGCCCATAAATAGACTCTAGGGGATTACATGCATGATTAAAGTTACACTCCTACATAAGCCGTTTTATTCCAGGCTGTGGCCAAAAGTCTTAGATGTGAGTGTTGCTTGTGCTGTCTGTCTGCTTAAAAGCCCTTCTGCTCTGGGCTTCTGCTTGTTCAGAAGGATGTTACTCGATATTCATCTGTACAACTTTGTTTTCCTTGGCAAAACTAAACTCCTCATTACTTTCCCCATTCTTGGAAATGCACAGATTTCTTTTTTGACTTTAGGCTAATTTGAGCTGTAGAATTCTGCCCCTCTCCCCACTCTGATTTTAAACGTTCTCCACAAGGCAGAGGGGTGCTCTAGGTGAAGCAGCCGGGATCCTTCTAGGAGATGATTATTGGTGCAGGTGAGGTCCATGCAGTTGAGGCACATTCTTCAGGAGCTTGAGAATTCAGGAGAAAAAGAGGTTTTGTGCCACTGTGGGTGCAGTCAGTTTGTGCCAAGACTTTCAAGATTGTCCTAATGTTGGTTCAGCTAATTGAGAAACATCAAAGACCTTGAGTGGTTGCATTCTTCAAAGCTCCTGGTGCCTTTCGTAAGAAGAAAACCATTATCCAGGTGATGTCACAAGACTGCAAGGACTCACTCAAATGGGTTGTTTTATCTACCCAATTGCTAGCCTTTAGGTAACCGCCCTTCCAGTTTAATTCATTTTTACCCTTTAAGCCACCAAGGTAGCTCTCTCGTCCTCTGCTCCTGCGAAGTCAGAAAGGATTCAACATGCTTTCCAGGCAGGAGAGTGGGGAAAGGCTCTGGCGGTCACCAAGGGGCTGCTCCAGCTTGATGCGTGTTCTTATAGCGAGAAACGCGGTGATGCAGATGATGTGCGTGCGTGTTTAGTGAAAGCTGTAGCAGGACTTTAGAGAACAGGTAGGTTTGCATTTGTATGAAATACTTTTATCCACCTCTTGTGTTGCTCTTGTATTAGGACAGCAAGTATGGTGTAATAAATAGCACATAAACCACTCTTGTTTTTGTAAATCTATAATGACGTGCGGTGTTTTATGCAAGCTATAAAACATGACACCGTGCCTTCCGTTTAGAAGGCTGTGTGTACTTTCTTTCTTTGATGTAATTCACTTGACAGTGGTGGGGTTTTTCCTGACTTAGACCTAGATAAATGAAGAGCAACCCAAGTTCACACCTAGTGTGTGCTGACTCACTTGCTCATGTTCTTATGCGTGGCAGAAAATGCTTTTAGGGTACTCCTGAGGAATGCATCGAAGCACTGTCTCAGATACCAAGTTCAAGGTGAGGTACAAGTTTAGCTAAGGGCTCTGTAAAGCCAGGGGCTTGTGATATGATGCGTAATGAAGGTGAAAATCAGTGTTTTCAAGTGGGCAAGGTCTGACATCCACTGATATGACTAATTAACACGCAGGACTCTCTTTAAATTGCATTTCTAATTGAACTGGACCAAGGGGTTATTTTAAATGGGCTGCTTCTGGGCAGATAGTCACTGATATGAACAAGGGTAACCCTGCTTGTACAGAGAGGACTGGGCTAGGTGAGCTCCAGAGGTCTCTGCCAACCTCAGCTAGTCAGTGATTCTGTTCTGGGAATGCACAAGGACTTGTGGTTTTATTGTGAAGTAGTTTGCTTTGTGCTCTCCTTAGTTTTCCGTGTTTCATTTGGGATGTTTCCAGTCTGTGACTTACCTCATCTCAAATCCTTCCTTGCCTTCTCCTTCCCTCTGCTGGTGCCCAATCTCAGATGCTGATGTTTCACAAACCTGGTGGTCTAGGAAACCACTGTCTTTTTATGGTAGTTCTTGTACCTCTCAGCTCTGGATGGTTTTTCCAATGTGAAGTAAGAAACAGGCTCCAGCATATCAAGCCTCAGTGCGGCTGGCCAGAACCTGAATCAAAGCATCTGAAGTGTGCTTAGGTGGAGCTGTCTTCTCTTCTTCAGTCTGCTGGTGGTCTATCAGTAGCTTGCTTTGCCTTTTTCCCATGCCAAAGCCATCCGGATCACATTAGCAGTCTGGGCCTGTGCTAAGGTGCCAGATATGAGTAATCTCCTTGTCCAGAGAGCTTGGGTTGAAGCATTTTCTCAGCATGAGCCAGGGATTTAGAGTACGGGTGGTGGGTGAGTCTGATCTGACACCAGGCTCTTAACCGACGGTGTAGCCGTGTGCTTAGTGTCTTCTGCTCCACTGGGGCTTTCTGAGGACAGCTTGGTCTTGCCTGCACATTGTACTGGCTCTGTTTTCTCTTCAGCCAATGTTCTGTTGTGTCCTAGTTAGCTTTTTGTTCTGTGTGCACAAAACCTGGGTGGCTTCAAAGAGAAACATCTTGCTTTCCTGTCTACAGCATTTCTAGGTTAATAAATACAGATTTTACCATTGCTCATCAGGGGGAAGAAAGAGTATTATAACTGATGAAGATGTACCGTCATCATTTAGGACTCTTCTGGCTTCCAAACCAAACCAAAGACTGATGCCTGCGAGCTCAGAGCCAATTTTTTTTTTAATTAAGGATTATTTTGTTTGCTGATTAGGTGAATGGGGACAGCAGTAAATAATCAGCAGCAAACCTGCCAATGATTCCGGTGGGCTTGTGAAAACTCTTAGTAGTAGTTGACATAGAGCTCAAATTGTGTGCAGGAATCAATGCCTGCCATAGCAGAATGTACTGTAGAATGCGCTGTGGCAAGACCCATCATCACAGCACCTGCAGCAGGACGCGCTGCGGTAGAATGTGCCATAACAGGACCTGCAGCAGGAGCCCCAGCAGGAGCCAGTGCTGCGCTATCTGAGCTGCCCTCGGTGCCACTACTGGAGGAGCTATTGTCGAGCCAAGCCACGTAGCTGCGGGTACAGAAGAGGCTGCTGGCAGTGTGGGATATGCAGCTGCTGAGCTGACCTGCTGAGCTGAGCATCTGTGGAGCCAGTGTCCCCAAGAACCCCAGTCACCACTACTGCTGTGTCACCACATCACCAGTTGCGCTAGTGCATCAGTGAAGCTGAAGTGATTGCGTGGTGGGGTGTGCGCATCCCTGGTGTCTCTGTGCACCAGCTAAGTGTTCCCTGGTGTCTGTCCGTGTCCCAGGGCTGTGGGTGACCCGTGGGCGAGCATGTCCATATACACCAGCTGTGAGTGACCCACGGGTAAGATGTTTGGAGCTAAGTGCACGTGCCCGGGACTGAATGTGCACATCATCCCTGTCCAGCCAGTGTGCACGTCCAGCAGTTGTGGGAAGGGATGTGGCTGGCATGTGTATGGCCAGGGCTGCACATGTCCAGGATGGGGGTGTGTGCGTGTGCTTATGGCTGTGCGTGCCTGGGGATGCAGGTGAGTAAGGCCATGTGGTTGTCCCCTGTTCCTGCCGCTGTTCCTCTGGGCTCCCTCTTTGGGTCCCTCCCATTGTGGGGTCCTGAGCAGAATGCACACAGAGCAGAGTAGTTGGGGTCTCGTGCCCTCTCCTGCAGTACTGCTGGGGCTGCGAGGGTTAGAGACCGAGGCACGGCATTGCTGAAGGCTCTGCCCATGCCACCTCTGGGTCCACCCTGGATCCCTCCCTTTGGTCCAGCTCAGTCACCCCTGCAGGACCTCCCAGTTGGTTCTCAACGGTGCTGAGCTTCCTCCCCCTCTTGGTGTTCCATGGTTGCGCTGAATTTGTGTGGCAAGGGTTTGATAGCAGAGGAACTGCAGGGGAGGATTCTGTGAGAAGATGCCAGGAGCTGCCCCCGTGTCTAACAGAGCCCATGCCAGCTGGCTCCAAGAGGGACCCACCACTGCCCAAGGCTGAGCCCATCAGTAACTGGTGGCAGTGTCTCAGGGATCAGATATTTGAGAAGATGTAAGAGAAACAGCCCTGCAGACCCCCAAGGCAGGGGAGAAGGAGAGGAGGAGGTTCTCCAGGCACTGGGGCAGATGCCCTGGAGCTCCATGCTGGAGCACGTATCCACCTGGAGGTCCATGGTGGAGCTGGGTTTTGGTTTAGCCCCACTGGCAACAGAGTCCCAGCCAGCCACTCCTTCCCTCCTTCCTCATAGGATACATTACATGCTGGGTCTGGTACCTTGCATTAGAGCAGCTCATATGACAGCCAGATACATGCTCCTGGCATCTGAGAGGATGCCTGTGCCAACTCACACAGGACCAACAATATCTGAGCGTCAGTGAACAGATGGCAAAAAACGAAGTGTGGAAAGGATGAAAAATTTCTTCATCTTGGCTGTCACCTGTTCCTGTGGCTAAACACAGAGCTGGCCTCACGGCTGAGTGTGTGTGGGGCCAGGATGTGGCTGAGATGTGCTGGGGTGTAGCGATTCTTTGCCTGGGCGCTGCCCTCCATCACCTCCCTTTTGCTGCAGGAAGAGGCTAGGGCGAAGGGTCCTGTGACTTGACTTGGTACCCACAAGGAGAGGGTGAGCTGAGTGGGAAGGAGATGACCGTGCCTGTGATCGAGAGGAGGGGTGTAGTGATGCTCATTAGGAGATGCTTTGTGTCCAGCAGCCAGGTAGTGCCCACAGGGGCAGAACACGCTTGGCACTGGGTTTTCCTGCTTTGCCCTTGGGAAGCAGAGGAAGAGGTCAGCTTTATCATGGAGCTGGGATGCTGCAGGAGCTCCTGGAAGGCTGCTGGGAACCCCCAACCTCCCCTGTGCAGCACCTTGCACCCCAGAAATGTGAGCTGTGGGGTGGGGAGTACTGGCATAGCTGAAATGGTCCCCAATGACATTGCGGTGGATCTGGTTAGTGGCAGGATGCTGTGGCTGCGAGCTGTGCTATCAGTGAAATCCCCAGTCCTCTGTTTAGCTGGAATTAGTTTTTGTCATGGAAGGGTCCTGGAGTCACGTAGGCTCTCCTGCTCGTGCCAGCACACAGGGAAATGGGAAGGGAGGTTGTGGCAGCAGTGGGGTCTCTGCCTTGAAGGGCACTGAGCACAGAAGGAGGGTGGTGTCAGTGTGTGCCCCAAAGGGCTCAGATGGGGCCCTGGGGTGTCTGGAGTCCCCAGGGCACGGGTTGCATCATCTCTGCATGCCTATGTGGGGGCTGGATTGCCATGGGTCAACACCGCATGGTCAATACTGGGGGCTTCTGGCTTTGCTTGGGTGAAGGAAGGCTTGTTCTTGCTGTTCTGTCCCTGCTTTCAGCTCGTGCTGCTGCTGGCAAATACGTGATACTGCAGAAAGGGCATCTCTCTGTGTCCCAGAGAAACTCCTCTGCAGTCAGAGGCGCGATTGGGGCAGTGGTGCAGGCAGGGCTCTGTCCTGCTGTCCAGGGCTGCTCTTGGCCCCTGCTGGTTCCTTGTCCCTTTCTTGGAAAATCCTCTAAAACCCCAGCAAAAAACCAGCAAATGGTGAGCAAAGTCCAGAGTTTATCCCAGTGCGTCTCTTTCCGTCTAGGGTGGGTCATGGTGTGCAAGGGGTGAAGGAGTAGCGATCCCACAGCACCCAACACCTCTGTGCATCTGTTTCCCTCCTTTAGCACCAGGAGGGAACCTGGGAGAGGGTGCTTCTTGGAAAATCCTCTAAAACCCCAGCAAAAAACCAGCAAATGGTGAGCAAAGTCCAGAGTTTATCCCAGTGCGTCTCTTTCCGTCTAGGGTGGGTCATGGTGTGCAAGGGGTGAAGGAGTAGCGATCCCACAGCACCCAACACCTCTGTGCATCTGTTTCCCTCCTTTAGCACCAGGAGGGAACCTGGGAGAGGGTGCTGAGGGAGGGAGGTGGGTGGGTCAGAGCTGTCCCTCCCAAGATCCCATCTACCACCTCTGAGTCCTCATATTTATTGTTTTTAAGTTTTACTTCGTTGTATTTCCCCACTGTTGGAAAGTGCTTGTTTGGCTGTGAAGATGCTGAATGTTCCATTTCTATCCGGGAAAGGCTAGGCAGAGCCTCAGCGTTTAATTTTTACTGCTTAGGCGAGGACGAAACCGCCGTTCGTGCATGTGCTGGTGAACTTGCTGGTACATGTATTGTGCTCAGCCCTGCCCTCATCCCGAAGAGTACTTCTGTTTACTGCTGGTTTCCCAAGGTGCCTTGTCACTTAAACACATACATTCATTTCTTTTAATGGCAGTAAGTGATACCTGCCAACATCTGGTCCCAATCGGAGCTTTTGGTGTACTGCACATAATCGGCTTGTGGTACACATACTCCATCTGTTAGCCACGCCGTCTTCAAAAAGTGAAACCTCCTTCTGTCTGTAACTTCTGGAGCTGATGGCTCTGTATGGCAGTTGCGCTATGGAAGCTGGATAGTCCCGTAAAGATTAAAGCCTTGAGTCAGCGAAGCCACCAAGCACATGATTTACTGTAAGTGCTTAAGTGCTCTAAGTGAGAGTGGATTGCCCAAGTGCCCGAAGTTATACAGATGCTTAAATGCTTTGTAAACTCTGTGCTTAAGGACTTTTTCCCAAAGGATGCTGTAGGAACTTCCACGGAAGTGAGGATGAAGGGGACCTTGTGCAACATGAGCTGTGCTACAAGTGAAATCCCCAGCCCTCTGTTTACCTGGAATTCTGTGAAAGAAAAGATGTTACTGCTTTTGCATATTTTACCATGGAAAAAAAAAGAGAATCACTAAAAGGCCTGATTCTGGGTTGGATTTTTTTGGTAGTGTGAGTGTATAGTGTGGTAAGAGTTTGGATGTTTTAGTCAGTGATAAAACGTGCCTTGAAACCAGTATAGGTGGGAAACAAGACAGAATGCGCTAGACAAGGAGGAATGGAACCTTCCTTTCAAGACTGTGGATTTCCAGCGTTCTGATAGGCAATCTCTCCATTCCAAATCCTGGTTATGATCCATCCCTCACAATGATTTTAAGACTGATGTTTAGACACACTGGGGTACTTGTCTTTTAACATTACTTACGAGTGTTGGAGGAATTGTGCACTTTGTTTAACTTGTGTTTAAAATGAGAGAGATACTTCAAAAACAACAAATCCTGGTATCAAATGGTGGCCCTCTGCCACACCTTGGGTTTAGCCCTCTAGCCCAAGTCATCTAAAATAATAAAAAATCTATTGCTCTAAGCAGAATTTGAGGCAGTTAAAGTAGCAGTCTCTGTCTAGAGAAACTGCTTATTTACGCCATGTGAATGAAGTTTGGTTTCCCCCCCTTGATACCTGAAGATGGCTGAGACAGCAAGCAACATCTCAGTATCAGGTAAATATCTTGCTGTCTGTTTGTGCAGTACCTGGTACAGTGCAGCCCTCTTCTCAGCTGTTTCCTAAATGCTATTGCGATCAAATTAAGCAGCAATTCTCTTGGGCTTCATAGGCGTAACCTACCATGGACTTGCTCATAAAGGTGCTCAGGTGGAACGCTGGGGTATTGAGGGAGCACCACGAGTGTAGATGGAAAGGAGCGCTTCCCTGGTGGGAAAACAAGAGAACTAAGAGGTGCTTTTCAACGAGGTACCTACTGGTTGAGCTTTGTGAGTCCAAGTTTGTGCAGAGAGGGGTGCTGTCACAGACCTCATTTGTGCAGGGCAGGTTGGCAGCGTGTGGGGCAGAGCCGTAGCATTGTTTGGTTGCTGAGACATTAATCCCTTTTAGAAATGTGCCTGCTTTGCCTTGCTGCGGGGAAGGAGCCGTGGCAGTGGAGTAGCTCCCGGGAAGCAGCCCCGCGCTCCAGATGGTGCCCAAGCAGCTGCACGTGGGTAAGCTTGCTCTTGTGGTGTCCCCTCGACAGGGCATCGCAGCGTTGTGTTTGGCCTTGCCACAAGAGAACAAAACACGGGGAGAGGACTGCACTTCCACTGAGTGGTGCTGGTAAGAAGCACCTGGTCCTGGCTCAGCACAAGAACGGGAGAAGCTGCTGTTGTTAGATGATACTGAATGTAACGCTACAGGGGACCGGCGCTTCTGCGGAGCAACTGAGCACTGTTGGGAGTTTGGTGGTGGTTGTAAGGTTGGGTTTTTTGGGTACTGTTGATGAGGTGTGTAAGCCGTGACAAATCTTGATGGGAGGGAGGCAAATCAGATCCTTCCCTGTTGAGCAAATCGTTAACTCCACACTCCCTGTGTGAACATTTTTCATGATGGCCTGACTAGGTCAATGCGGGGAAAAAAATGTTTTGTGATTAGACAAAAAAATTTCAGTTTCATTGTAATTTGTCTTTGATTTTGGGGGGGGGTGG
>NW_010400798.1:2186-23572 GCF_000710305.1 Buceros rhinoceros silvestris | reverse complement strand
TTCCCGCCGGGTGGGCTGCTGGCGGTGCCGGTCGGTGCCCCAGGACGGGTGGGTTCCTCGCCCAGAGGGGCATCGGGTGGTGCCTAGGAGGGCTGAGGTGCCAGCGGGGAAGTGTCTGGCCTCCTAAGCTGGGACGCTGAGGCTCCGTTGCCGTGGATTTTGCGAACGTGGTTCCCTGTGGGTTATGTCCAAGGTGGAGGGGATGAAAATTCATCTCGGTTAGTAAAAGGCCACGTCTAGTACGTCTCCTGGGGGAGTTCGACATCTGCTCGGGTGTAACAGAAGCAGAAACAAGAAGAATCAAAATTGTTTAAGGGAATAATTAATGTCTGCAGAGCACTCTGTGGTATAGAGCGCTAGGCAAGTGTTGAAGCCTCAGTGAGATGTGTATTCAGCCTGATGATAGCTTTGTTCTCGAGGATCCTGGAGAATGCCGTAGCCAAGCCGAATCCCAGGAGAATTTCTTCCGTGAATCACTGGGTGAAGGCAGTGGGAATTCCCCGCAGGGAGGGTTGGAACTCATGCATCTGCAGGGCAAAGAGCTTTGCGCTGCAGCCTCTGCCACGGCTGTCGCAGATGTTAGGTGTCCCACTGCTGGTACGGACTGTTGGGGGAAGTGCCGTGGCCCCCGCGCAGGAAGACGTGTAATGATGTGCTTGCCTTTCTGTGCCACGCAGATTTAAGCATGGGTTTTAAGTACGTCTCTGCATTCAGTCCTTGAGATTAAGTGCTATTCGACAGCAAAATCTGTCCCATTAGTAACGTTGGGAAGTTCGGTTCTTGCGTAGCATAATTGCCATAATGTTCAAACATTTTACAGGTTTTCTTGAGAAAGAGAAAAACCCATCTGGTTTCTGAGGCCTTTTACATACATGAATGTGAGATTTTTCAAGCTATGGAGGACTCTGTCATAATCCAGTAGGAATGTCTGTAGGAAACGAGCTTGCTGTGGAAGCGGGCATCTATTCAGAGAAACGACTGCAGAAATGGCATTGTGGGGTCCATGTTTATGGTTTCTCAGCAACGCGAGTTGACGTCTCCTCGGCTGCAAAGTTAAAGGACTTTTTTTTGACTTGCCAGCTCTACAAACTTAGCTGGGGCTCCCCGCCACGCTGGGCTCCATCAGGCTCACGCATCATCAGGACTCAAGAATCAGTGCATGGAATTTAGATAATAGCTAATAGTTGATGCATGAGACAGAAACAAGTCCAAAGCCTGAGCTTTGTTCACTCTGCGGGGCACTGTAAGGTATTCAAAACTTAGTTTGAATGTTGAAGCCTGCGGGTCCAGCCCTGCAGGAGCCCCATGTCTGGGTCTGTTGATTTGGTACCATTTCTATGTGTCATCGCATGGCAGGGAATGGCCAGTAGTTAGTTATGTACATGCCCAAGCTTTCCTTTAGTTTCACTGGGATTTTGGGGCATGCGGGAATGGATCCTACATGATTTATTGGCAGGTAATTTATACCGGCTACTTTTTGGCTGTGTTACGTGCATTTCCTTTCTGCAGAGCCTGTCTCAGAGTAGTTAAGGACCATGAGATTTATCTGCAGGAGCTTTTAAAGTTTTGGGAGAGAATGCCATCAAGCCAACTTCCCCAGTTTAGAAAAAAAAAAAAAAAGAATGTATATCTAGGTTATTTTTGTGCATAGTTATCCCTAGGGCTTTAAATGGCTATAAAGTAAGGACTATAGCCATTTAAAAGAAGTTACGAGGGAAGGACCACAGTGACCTAGGCAATATCTAATTGCAGGCTAAACTTTCTGGGTGGGCATTCAGCACTGGATACAAAAAAAGTAAAATCTTGGCAGGAGCTGCCAGGTCTCATTATTTTCAGTAGAGCTTGACATTTCCAGTGTTTAAAAAAAAAAAAAAAAAGGAAGAAAAAGAATAAAGTCAACAACTTCAAAGCAGTAGGGGCGTACAGAAAAAAATGTTTGAGCAAAAACAATTTAGCAGTGATATAATTACAGAGAGAAACAAGCAAAGTATTTTTTTTTCAGTCTTGCTCATGGCTTCTCTTCTCCCCTCCCTGTCCCCCCCCTGCAGGAATGGGAGCTGGTGGTGTTGGGGAAGTTGAAGTGGAACCTCGCAGCAGTCACCCCGCACGATTTCATTGAACACATCCTAAGGAAGCTGCCTCTCCCTAAAGACAAGTTGCTTTTGATCCGGAAGCATGCACAGACGTTCATTGCCCTTTGTGCCACAGGTAGGCCACGGTGCTCTGGGTGCGCCTGCTGCTTGGTGTGGGATCGAAAGGGCAGGGTAGTCCCCGGCGGGATGAAGGCTTTCCATCCCCTCCATCATTAGGTGATGCGGGAAGGGCGTCTGAAGCCAGGTGGGACTGTTCGCATTGTAAATCAGGCCCCAGATCTGTGTATAAACAGAATTGTTGCGGTCTGGAGCTGGAGTGCAGTGCGGTCCTGCTCCTGCCAGCGTATGTGGTACTTGTGCAGAGAAGACTGCAAGGCTGCAATAGACCGTCGATTTTCTGCTTTGCCTCTTCACTAGTATTTTTTAAAGGGCCACAGATCGTTTGTAAGGACAGAGGTGGGAAGGCCAAAATACCAGAAGCTGTTACGGCACATTAGCCCAAAACGCGTTGGGCTAATGCATTAAATTAATGTGTTCGTAAATTTTCCATTATCTGGATGCCGCCCAGGTAAAAGGTAAAAATTGTATTTTAACGTGTATGTGATACTACCACATTGCGGAACATAGGGAATGACAATTTTAAAGTAATGGTTCTTTTTTAAAACATTTGGATTCTTTCTCTAACTTCAAGAGGACAGTGAAACTAGTCTATTTCATAGGAAACCGTTACACTCTGCTTTTGTCGTATATTTGGCTGAATACAGTTTCTGAAGATTTAGATGAGAATAATTGCTTCTGTGGAAGAGAGGCTTTTAATTTAGACCTGTCTGCAAAACACTGGGGGGTTGTTTGTTTTCTTTTTCTTCCCCCCAGTAACTTTTACAAAGTAAGTGTACTGTGATTTTCATCCAAAGGATTAATGGTTAGACCCCTTCTTAGAAGCTAGACCTGGAAGAGATAAACAGCATGCAGTGTTTTCCAGGGTTTTTATCAAGTAGTATATGGCTCAGTGTTTGAAGTCACTTCAGTTTGACGTACCTAGTCCTTTGTGATAGGAACTGTTGTGCTTGCATGTTCGCAGAGGGGAAAAGACGGTGTGAGCATCTACTGCTATGGCTGCTTCTCGTTACTCGAAATGTAGTGTCTGGTTTTACAATGACATAGTTTATCGGTTTTAGAGAAGCTTGTATGGGCTGTGTTAGGATAATAGACGTTTGCGTTTCCAAAATGCTCACACTTTCCCTTCTTTTGCCACTGCTGCTTGTTCCTTTTTAGGCAGGAGTCCACAGGATCCAATAGAAGTATTGCTCAAAGTCTATAGGGTCACTCTTGGTAAATCTTCAGACATTTTTGGACTAATTAGCTTTTTACTTAGGGTTAATCTGTTAAAACAGCTTTCCCTTCTTCCCTTATCCAGGATTCATTCGCACTGCCCTTCTCAAAAAAAAAGGTCTTTCCCACGGATGTTCCTCTGGATCCTCTCGATACCATCACCCTCCAACATCCCTGGATATTGTCTTCCAAACCAGACCAATCTTCCCACTTTTTTGTTGCTTCCGCCTCTTACCGTAGTGTTTTGTTTTGTTTTATCCAAGAGAACGTTTTCTTGAGTGACCTAGATTTCATAGTGATTTAACTTGTCAAATTCTGGTCAGTAATCCTTCATCCTTGAAGTATTCCATATAACCAAACCACTGCAGGAGTGTGGGCCGTGAAGCAGTTTCCAAAGTCCAGGGCTTCTTTCCAGTCTTTCTCCTTGAATTCTTTGATGGTTAGCTCCATGCTTTACTAGTCCATTTACTGAGATCCAAAACAGCATCCCCTTTCCAATCCTTAGCCCAGTCACGGAATTCTCTCATGTGTTTCCCCCATGTGATCTGCTTCTCATACGTCTCCAATGCATCATCCAAAGTCTTTACATAGACTTTAAAGAGGCAACAAGTCAGACTCCCTTTTCTTGCAAATGAAAGACGTAATTGACGGTGTGTGGAACTTCTCGAAAGACAGGGCACTATGGCATTGGCTGTAGAGTTTCTTTTCTTCTCATCCTGTTTTCCACAAACGACTGTGTTGACGTTTAGTTCTGAGGTGGATCCACAACCCCTTGCCATTTCAAAGGCAGAGGCTTTAGCCAAGCCTTCATTCCTAGTTTTCTACCTCATTTCCAGTTTACCAGTTTATTCGTTTACAGTTTAGCAACCTTCTGCCCCCATTTGCATTATAGAAATCTTGTCGTTACTACTGTATTTCCCTTTCACTGCCGCTCTTCTCAAAGTCATTCTTACCTACTGTCTCTGGTGAAGAAAAGTCCCTTCTCATCAGACTTCCTTCCAGATCCAGTTGTCAGTTACTTCTCTTGTCCTGTTTGTTGCGGAGCTCTCTTCAGCTGCCGTGTTTCCTTTTCCCATTTTTCCCTCAAAGCTTCTGCTCTCTTCCAGCACGGGTTAAGCCTTGTGTTTCGTTTCCCCCTTTGCCTTCTTTCAGCAGTAAGATCTGCTTCAACATGTGGCTGCTTCTTCCCTTGCCCCCTCCATGTGTGTTTTTAGCCTGGTTTTGACACTTCAACTGTTAACAGACGTGACCTCTCTGCCTGTCTAATGACTCTGGCCTGCAGCACAGCAATGAATCTCTCTTTATTTTCCATTTCATCTCAGTGCAGTTTTCTCTGCTCTCAAGCATTTTTTCCCCTTCAGTGTACCGTGCTAAATCTGGCATATTTTGAACTTCTTTCCTGTTGACTGAGTTCTTTTTCACCAATTGCGCCATTTTAACTTTCCCGCAAATCGTTGTACCAGAAATTCTCAAGTGATCCCTGCCTTTACAGAGCCAGCTGTGATCTTGGTCCTGCAGTACTTGGTGTCAGCAAATGGAGACGGAAGCAACTGTTAACGGTTCTGGATGTTGTGCTGCATGTGTAGGATCGCTTTGGTGTTCATCTCTATTCTCCTTTCCATTTGAATGTTATGCAAAAGGAGATGGTACTTGGGTTTTTTTATAGTCCTCTCAGTCCTGTTTTATCATTTTGGCACTCTCCGTGTTTCTCTGTCTTTATTTGGAGTCCAGTTTCTGAAACAAGCTGCGTGGCTGTAAATCCATGGCCTCTCCCCAGTCCTTGTGGTGATTAATGATTCACATGAGCATGACTGAAACTGGAACATATCCCTCTGCCCTTGGTCCCATCTGAACATATGGCTGCTGAGCAAGACAAAAGCTTGTTCCCCAAATAAAAGTTTTCTCTTCCACTTCGCAACACTTTCAGGAGCCTCCTTTTCCACTGGAAGGGGCCAAAAGCAGTGTCGGCCCACAGCCCATCCCTGGCTGTGCTGCCAGTGCTCTGGCCTTGCAGACAAGGTGCTGTCACTAAGCGAGGGCTCGATCTGTTGGCTGGGAATTACCCACGCATAGACCAGCTTTCTTCAAGCTGCTGTGCTTAACTGCGCGGTAAGATTGTGTAGGTTGACACACACTGGCATAGCCCAGTCTGTCATGGTGTCATTCGTTTTCTCACCCCGCTGGTGACTCCCCATGCAAGCTAAGATCTCCTTCAAGAGTCTTCTGAATTTTGAAGCAAGAGAATTTTGGGGCAAGAGAAGCTGCATCTGGAGGCCTTGTTCTTACAGTTCACCTTGGCGAAAAAGCTTACTGCTTTTTTAGCATAGAAGGATCCTGCTTACCTATGAGCCTCTTGGAGATCATCCTTCTTTTGCTCTCTGGGTTCATGTCGCTTTGCCACTCTGACCCCATCTCTGTCTGTTCAACGCTTTGCACCTATAATTTCTCCTCTGTCTCTTCGCGCAGTGCTCTGCAGTTTGGAAATGTTTTCTCAGGAGTTGCCTGTTTGCTTGTACATGCCATGCTCCAAGCCAGGGAATCACTCCTGGAGGAGTGGGAGAGGGCACCGGTTACAGAGCTTTGTGCAGAGCATGCCACAGTGCTGATGAAAGAACTCTGCATTATTTCCTCAACTTCAGTGTGACCTTCATTTCTGTTTCTTCCAGCCTGTTCCGAGTCACGGATGCCCAGCTGCTTCCTTGCATTCCGCTCTGTTGTTGGAGGCTGTACATGCTGCTGTTTTGGGGGAGGGTATCCCTTTTTATCTCAGTGCCTGTAAGGGAAAAAGAGTTTGGGGGGAGGACAGGCTGTGCAAGTCAGGCTTTCAGATACGTACGTCTCTGAATGCAAGCTGTAATGGAGAGAGTAATCTCAGTGAAGAGGTTTTCAGTGTTTTGTGTAAGTAGAATGCAGAACTGGGAAGCAAAAAGCTTTCCAGACTTGCAGAGACAGAGGGCAACTTGTGCGGATCCCTAGACTCAGCGCTTTGCATGGTCTCTTCTGTGCTTCAGCTGAGTCCTGTGGCAGGTGAGATGTTCCAGTGATGGATACAATGCAGCATCTCATAGACCGGTGGCTTTCAAAGCCTGTTTCTGCAAAGAGGCTAAGGAAGAGGAGGAAAATTTCAGCTCTAAGTCAGTTTTGTACAGTGTGCCAAACCTCTGCCCACTGTTTCTGGGACATTAATCATCTACATTTGAAAGCTGAGAAGGCTTTTTTTTTTTTTACTTCTGGGCCAAATCCTGAGCCCTTACTCAGACAGAAGTTCTGTGGAAGTCAATGGGAGTGTTGTCTGAGTAAAGACTGCAAGATGAGGCCCACAGCCCTAGTAGTGATCTGGAGGGTAACCACACAGAATGCTCTGTGACACCGAGAGGCATATTTGGTCCTCAGGATTACTGCTGGGCAAGCCTACTATGCATCCTTCCCCTGTCAGTCAACGTAAGAGTTATTTGGCTCTGTCCCTGCAGAGAATAAAAGTGTGATGTAGGTTTTATTCAGGACCTGTTCTTTGCAGAGGGAAAGAAAGAAGTCCACAGAGGCTTTGTTGTGTGGATTAATCTCTTAGAAATAAAATGCGTGCTGCGGAGCAGCAGTGGTTGCACGAATGCTTCTTGCATGACAGAAGGAAAAATAATCCAGGTGAATTTATTACCATACTGAAGAAGACTCTTACTCTTACTGGGAGAGGCAGCTTGTATCTGTATATTGAGCTTTCTAGCAAAATGAAGCAACAAGGACGGTGGCAACTCATCAACAAGTAAGCAGGGCCTGGGGATTGTTTCGTACAAGCAGACTCACTCCTTAAGTTGTAGGACCCATCAAGTCTGGGAAGATGAGGTAGAAGGGACATCAGTGAAGAGAGCCTTTGCTGATAGAAGCTGGTCTTAATTGCAGCACTGCCAGGTAAGTTGCCCTCTGCCTTACCAGCTGCAGATGCGATCTTTCAGTGGTTCAGGCACTGGCATAATCCTGATCCTTGGTTAGCCTGCCTTAGTTCTACACCTTAGTGAATGTGTAGAACAAGTGAAAATAATAATCAGTGCAAACAGGTGTTGAGAAGTAGCATTTATGATCATCTAAAAAGCATATTGCTGTGCATGCTCACATACTTTATTATATAGACTGTTGGATGTGTTTCCTTGTCTCTGCCTCACTTGGAGGGTTGTGATTAGCATTTAGGATACTGTAGATCCATTCGTGTGAAGGCCAGTCACTTTTGGCCTTACTGTAGCCCAGGTACAGAATTAGTTGTCTGCCCTCTAGCCTACTCAGAAAATAGAAGCAGGACTGCATCCTGTTTTACTTGACAGTTTTCTGTTTGGTTGTGCTTGGCGCCACCATGCCCTTTTTTGAAGGGTTGGAGAGTCATCTGGTTCTGCCTTTAAAAGCAGAAATAGTTAACGTGAGGGAAAATTGCAGTATCTTGTAGAAATACAAAAGCAAGAGAAAAAAATGACCAATGCGGTTAAAACCAACTGTGTTTGAAAAAAAAAAGTAGCACAGTGATGCTCAAATTGCGTTTGGATCAAAATAGGCAAGAATTAAATTCACTACTTACATTGTTTTCGTTAGACCTTTCTTTTAAACTTCATTGGTTAAATATAGATCCACGCTTGTCCTCCTAGTACGGTCTTTGGCTGGGTGAAGTTTGAAGCTGGGTGAAATTTGACCGTTATCTCTATCATTTTATAAGCTGGTATTGATGACTGTCATAATGGTGTTCTCCTGATGGCAGTAATATTCCTTTTTTTTCTTCTTTTTCCCCTCTGTGAGAAGCATTGCCTTCCTCAAGAGAGCAGTTTCCAATTCTGCATTTGCCACTCTGAAAATAAATGTCTTTCAAAGCATAGAGATGAAAACTGGCTGTTAAACAAACCCACCCAGTATCCAGAGCAGTAACAAGTGTCATTGTAAGAAGGTAGAGTTCCACCTGGCTTTGGCACACTGAGCACGTTCAGCCTGGATATTTGTCAGTGCTCTTTTCCTTCTGTCAGTTTTCGTTTATTGGCTGCGAGTTAGGGCTTCCCCTTGCAGGACCTCTCTGGGTTCCTGCCTCCAGTTCCCTCCTGCTTTAGACTGACTGTCAACCTTGCATTTTCCTGGCTCGGAAGTAGTGAAGTCCACTGCATCAGCAGAGAGCCAGCAAAACAGCTTGGCCGCAGTGCGCAGGGTCCTAGAACCTGACCGTGGATGACATGTGCTGCACTGGCAGAAGAGCGTCCTTGGCACGTGCACGTGTTCATGCGCTGGCTGTGTGAGCTCCAGTCTGAAAGCAGGGTGCAGATTCAGGGTACCCTTAATTTGCTTGATGACTCTGGCTGGCAGGTCCAGGGGGCTGTGTTTCAAAGTGCACTGTTTGTTGTATTGGCCTTTCTTCTTTTTTTTTCCAAAGTCAGCGGGGTTGTGCAAGGTTGGTCTCTTGTTTTCAAGGTCTTTTAGGAAAAAGGTGTTACTAAAACGGAGATGGGGTGATTTCTAGTGTTCATTGCCTGGGAATAGAAGATAAAACAGGTCATGCTTTGTAACAACCCGGAATCTTTCCTTGAAGTGTTCGTGTGCTCAGATTCTCATAGACTATGTGTTGCGCTACTCCTCTAGCTTGTAGCAAGACTTGTTTGTACTTTCCTGCAGAATTGCGTAAATAACAGCAAAGTTAAGAGACAGAGCCATGCGTTTGGTGCCAGCTCTGGAGGCCCATTAACCAAGGTTGCACATAGGTCCAAAAGAAGGGTCTAGCTTAAAGCCTTGCTTCAGCTGTCCAGTAAGAAGTTCTTTTTGTAAGATTGGCTCTGTAATTCAGCGTTCATCATCTCCATCAAGAATTTTAAGTAAAAGCATATGTTTCAGATGCAGATGTGAAGGTCCTCTCCGACCTTTTATTTTGATTTTTTAGATCTCAGGGCAAACTTTTGACTTAATTCTGGGGACAGTTTCACCTGGGTGAAAACTGAGTGAGGATGACATGACTTGGCTTGGTGTCATGGGGGAAGCAGGGAGTCTGTAATTGAAAATAACGTGTAAAAAGCTTGTTTTGAATTTCTTGGTAGAAGATAAGAAACTCAGAGGGAGATCCTGCATCCCCTCAGATACGGTACTTACTATTTATGCTTTCATTGCACCTTGACAAACATTTCACGTAGTTATTGCTTTGCTTGAATATGGAAATATGTTAATTACGGCCTTTATTCCGCTGCCTGCTCTTTTCCTCAGCCTTTTCTATTCAACCCTCTAGGTGGCCCAGCACAATGTGGCTTCTTTTCTTTCAATGAGCTCTTTCCACACTAATAGGGTCCAGGGTGATGTGGAGAACCATGTGCACAAAATTGGTGCACCACCCCCCATCCCTTTGTGGGCATGTCAGGTTAAATTCATATCAGCAGGAGGGTCACTGCCATGATTTTCAATAGCGCGAGATGAGGTGATGACTTCAGACAATGGCGCCACACTCTGCAGTTGGAGACACTTGCCTCGCCAGTTGCAGTAGTTAATTAATATGCTAAAAATAGAAGCCAGTGATACAAATCGCTGCCTGTTGTACAACAAAGACTGGGCATGTGTAGCTTTGATAGCCAAGTTTATGGTGCTTGTTATGGAGGGAAGTTAGTTTAGAGCTAGAGGCAATGTAAGACTTTCTGGATGCTGAGCTTTAGTCGCTCTGGGCCTCTGGCCATTCGCTCGCTGTCTCATTTGCATTATGAATGACATTAAAGGAACTAACAAGGTTATTGGGCATAGAAATGTTCTCATGTGACCCCACGTGGAAGCAGACCTACAGCAGTGCTAGTTGGCAGGGGCACTGTGGCTCTTTATTCAGCTTCCTAGGAAGACAGTTTCTGGGAGTAGATAGAAAATCAGCCACGAGAAAGCTGGTGTTCGGATAATGTTAAGGTCTTGATGCAAGCCCCTAGGAGGCAAGGAAGTTCAGAGGGCAGGCTGGAGCTGTGTCCTTCACTCAGCCCGCTGTGCCTGGCCGGTGCTGAGCGTGGAGTGAAAGACGTGGGAGCTCCCAGTTGCTTGTCCACCAGCCGCTTGGGGATGGGCGAAGCTGTTC
The DNA here is from genome assembly GCF_000710305.1 of Buceros rhinoceros silvestris. Classification (NCBI taxonomy): domain Eukaryota; kingdom Metazoa; phylum Chordata; class Aves; order Bucerotiformes; family Bucerotidae; genus Buceros; species Buceros rhinoceros. The sequence goes on along the minus strand of NW_010400798.1, from coordinate 13,093 downwards.
CTTGGGGGCTCAGCGACCATGCATAGGGGTGTTGGTCCATCGGGCCTTCTGACTGGGTCCATGTCTTCCTGCTACTGGCTCAAATGATGGGTGGGAAGGGGTGGGTTTTGATTCTCACCTGCTGCATCATAGTTTCCCTAGGGACCATTCAAACACTGGTGAAGTTTGAGAGGTTTCGCATGATATTTTTACTACATCTTCCCCAAAACTTGTGACAAGAAGGGATAAACTATGGAAAGTCCCTTGCCGGCTGTAGTTCCCATGCATAACTAGGAGACAGTTGGGTAAGTCCAAAGATTAAGTGCAGGAGTCGCTTCCCAACTTAGGGCGATGTTGGCCAAGTGCAGCCTCATTCACACCAACACAAGCACAGGGGATTTGCAAGCCCAAGCAAAAGCAGTGTGTACAAGAGGAGTAATGGACGTGTGGAGATGTAGTCGGTTTATCTTTTTATCGGATTTATCTTTTTTTAAAGAGATTATTGCGATTACTGATGACTTTCTCGATGGAGATGAGAGCAGATTTTTGGGGACACTAAGTCTCTTCCATAAATGTTTGAACATTCTTAAATTTTATAGAAGTTTCTTTTTTGCTCTGTGGACCAGGAGGACACGGGAGAGTCAGGCAAATACATAAACATTTGCAACCTTTATAAAAAACTCTTGTTATCACAGTCCTTTAACCATTCCTTCTCCTCATATTGGACTTCGTATTGGATTGCCGGTGGCCCAGCAATCACACTTCTGTGGAGTCATTAGCAGCCAGATCAACGCACAGGAACAAGCTACTGCAGCAGTCACCCAGTGCCGAGTCCTGGGGACCCCATCAGTAGCAATGAGTAAGAAGAGAGGCAAAATGGCATAAAACGATGGCTGTTTTGAAGGCTTAAAGTGCCACTCTATGGCCCGCTCTCACGGCCTGGCCCAGTGATAAGTGCAGCCACACGCCGAGGCACTGGGGATAGGTAGGCTCTGTGGGGGGTGCATGAGCTGTGTGTCAGGCAGTGGTATCTATATTTTGTTGTCATCCGTCTGTAGGCTGGATGGGGGTAGCCCTTGCACGTGTGCGTATCGATCCACGGGAGGTAAATGTGAAGCAGTTTTGATCATGGAAGTGCAATTCCTGTTACCTCAACATGTGCTGAGATAGCATCCTCAGGGCTGTGTCCTGTACTGATCGTTAGGCTCTCCTATTGACTCACTCATTAGTGGGGGTAATATAGCTTAATTTCCAAGATCATCACCTTTCCGATGTACAGTGGATTACTACTACTACAATAGCACATAATTATGATTTTTACAGTGATGGCAGTCTACGGTTGTTGCTGCAGTTGATGGGCATTTGCTCCTTCAGAAGTGTTTGTCAGTGCGATGTCTGCTGATCTCCCCTGCTAGGAAGGACAGTGGGCTTCAGCAGTGTGCAAGGGTGGGCTTGCAGGTGGTCATACCCTGGTGACTTTGTTAGGTGGATCAATCCATGTCAGGGTTTCATCTCCTCCATTTCTCTCCCCGCTTCTAACATCCCCCCGTCCAGTCTGTCCAGATGAACATTATGACATGAGTCCCATTCTTACCCGACTGCTTCATGCCTCATGTGTCTCAGGGACGTATTCCGGCCTGGAGCATTACGTGCCACCTCCGCAGCTATTGTGGTGTCTGCCAGCTCAGAGTCCGGGAGGCTGAGAACAGCTCTCTGCGTGTCTAAAACCTGAGTGCTTACTCAGGTATCAACAGTGTTACAGAATTCGTGCTAGCTGAACAGAGAGGACTTGGGGTCTGTCCTTGAAGGAAGGGCAGTTTTCTCTAACAATCTGTTTCTAGAAATAGACCAAATATATTGATCATGGTTTATTGCATATTAAGTATTACTTGGGTTTCCTCTTCCTTCTTCTCCAGTCCCCCCAGCTGAAAACTGATAGGGAGTGGTTGGTTTATGAGTTATTATTGAACCAAAGAACTTGCAAACCAAGTTTCATTTTAGGAAGATAACAGTAACGTAGAAGACCTTCTGGAAATGGTATTTAGTAAGATATGCCGATAAACCTGTGGCTGTGGCAGTATCATAAGCCACAAAATTGCCTTATAAAGGTCAAAAGAACAGTTAGTTTTATTTTAATTTCTTTCCCGATCTCCACAGATGCATGAAAGGAAGTTTTGAAATGTATTTTCAACTTGTTCATTAAGAAATAGTAGGAATGACGAATGTGATCGGTCTTTTTTCTTTGATTGCATAGCTATGGGCTGTAAGTGTTCTCACTTCCTAATTGCAAAGGTGGTAGAGATGAACCGTTAATTAAAATTTCTTTCCTGGACAGGTCTTTAATGCTCCAGTTAATTAAGTCTTTAAAAATTGACGTGACTGAAAATCTCAGTTTGGTCCTTTGTGATACCTTACTCCATTTAATTTTCCGGTTATACAGAGAGCTCTAATGTGACCAAGACCCAAATTTCTGACATAAATTACAGAAAGCCTCCTTCTTCTCCTTCCTTTTCTTTAAAACTAAGGCAAGACTATTAAAAATTGTCCAGGTTTCCTTTATGCATCAGTGAGAATAAAAGACCGAACTGCATTTCCATTTTAATTTGCAGATCTGTTACCCCTCCTTTGACTGCTTGTGATGAGCAGTGTGACTAATGAGCTCCACCAGACCAAAAAGAGTGGCACTTTTCCCTTTCTTGTACTTCCCCATTTTTTATTCTTCCCTGTGTTTTTTTTATGTTGCTTGCCTCTGATGTTTTGCAGCTTTTCTGCTCTGTGCTTGGACTAATTCCCAGATCTGTTCTTGCAGATTTTAACTTCGCCATGTACCCACCATCAATGATAGCAACTGGAAGTGTGGGAGCAGCCATCTGTGGCCTTCAGCTTGATGACGGGGACAGCCTCACGGACCTCCTGGCCAAGATCACAAACACAGATGTGGTGAGTGTCCTGCATTCCTCTTCTCCTTTCACTTCTGAGGGAACAGTGGAGAACTGGGCTGTCAAACCCAGACTTCAGCCTGAAAGCCCGGTGGAGTGAAGGAGGGGAGTGCAAGCACGGACCTGGCACCTTGTTTGCAGTGTTTTGAATGTCCAAAGCTCCTTGGCCTCTCAGGGTCAATTTTCATTCATGCTTCGTTAAGCAGCTCGGTGAGGAGAGCCTGCTCTGCCCACCCTGGCTGGTGGTCAGACAGGCTATAGTGAGGGCCACCGTGGGTATCACCCCAGGAAGTGGGGCAAGGAGTCAGACAGCAACCTTTGGGGCATAAGGTAAAGCAGTATGTGTGCCAGTCCTGCGTTTGCAACCTTGAAACTGCTCCTCTGTCCCTCACTGAGGTGTCACCTAAAAATGCTTGACTCGAAGGAAGTGAGTAATGAGCTAATCCTCCAGCAGTGGCACAGTATGAGGTAGGTGCAACCCAGGCTGACTGGGTTTTTGTCTATAAATTCACTAAGCTTGTCCCATGGAGGGCATTTCTTGTCTTCTCAGAAAGTCCTGTTGTCAGTAGGAGAGGGGAATCTGATGGCATTTCAGTGGTGCTTGAACTCATTCAAAAGTGAGTTTTCCGGTCAGGGTTCAGCTTCTAGTGGGGTCGTAGAAAAACCCAAACCTGACAACTCTGCATGGCAGTCTCAGCAGAAAGCTGGGAGGACTGAAAGGAGCACGCAGAGTACATTCCCCCGGGGCTGGTGCCTCTCCCACTGGTACGGTCCCACTGTGGGACCTTGCAGGGAGAGCTGATGCACCTGCAAATTCCAACTGCTTGGTCTGTGGGTAAACAGGAGTTTAATTTCTTGCAAAACTGACAGGTTTTGCCCTGATGAATTTCACTCAAAAGGGAGGAAAATGAGTGAGGCTTTCTGAAATGCAGGCACCTATGAAGGTAATGGTTTTTTTATCGTAGAAGCAGCAGTTTCCAATGCATTGTCATTAATATGTGCTAACTATAAAGCTTCTTACTGCTTTTACTTTTCAGAGTAAATAAACTGTGCAATTATTAGATCTGTGATAACATTGTCAAGGGAAGATTTGTTTTTTCCACCTATTATTCTGCGTTTTGGTTAAAAAGAAATCATCCAGTTTAACAAAAAGGGAAGCATTTTGCTGTTTTGATTTTTCTTTCAATCAGATTGATCTTAATTTTCAAGTGCAGTTCTGGGGCTTCTCATTTCTTTTGATTGGAAATGGATTTTGCACAGAAAAAAAGGAACATTTCCAATTCTGAATGCTTAAAATGCAAACCAAGTAGTTGCAGAAATTTAATATAATTTATTTCAGTGTAAATGAAAATTCTATACAGGTAACTGCTCTTTCCTGTCTGTTTTGTAAGTGTTGAAAAACAAGAGTGGTGATACATTACAGTAAGCATCAGGAGTGTGCAAGAAGGATCCTATATAACAATTCAGACTGCATGGCCTGGCGCAAGTACTACACAAAGCTTATTTATAACAGTTGTTACGTTTAGACTGGGTAAATCCGTTACGTTTACTTCGTCTGTATGGATAACAAGAATTACACGTTACTGGTACCGATATGACAGTTACTGGCTGAACTAAATTTTCTCCTTGGATGCTTGTCTGATTGGATGTAACATGCTGAATTTTGGATGCTGCATCCATCAAATGTCCATGAAGACTCTTGAGGCAAGTGGGCAGGCGGAGGAAGATGAGTATTTGGAGAGGGACTCACATCTTGTTAGTAAAGGTGCTGTCTTCAGCCAAGTTCATGAATATGCACAGAATGAGGAAAATGGTGCTAGCCACCAAGAGTTTCTTGTATAACTCCATGTCTTAACGTCATGGAGTGTCTGAAAGATTGGTGTCCCACTGCTGTGATTTTCCTTGTTATATGAATGGTGATGCCAGGTGAAGTTGTTCCTGCTGGGCTGCTGCTCGTTTTCATGCTCCTTTTTGCTCATCTATGCTCACACGACTGTTGATATTCTTGTGTTTCAAACCCATCCTGGAACTGATCCACCTTAAAGAAGTGGGGAAGGACCACTTGTCGTTTTGGAGTTGGAGGGTTGGGGGATATTTCTAAGCCAGATCGGTTCACTGATAGGTTTCCAAGAACAGCCTCACCGGCGCTGAGCATTGTAGCACAGGGCGAGAGGTGGAGATGAGAAGAATTTCTGAAGCCGTCGTCTGTGACCTTGTAGTACAGCTCTAGGAATTACAGCTTGGTAGACCACCTTGGTAGTCAGCAGGACAAGGATAATGATGAGAGCGAGGGAATCACAGTGTGGGGTGATAAATGGGAACACAAATAGCCCTCATGGTGGCAACAGAGGGACGGGGAGGCCTGCAAAGTGCAGAAGAGAATAACTGGAAATTTTAGGGGAGCTTCCACAAGGTTGGTGCCTGCTTCTGCTGCTGTGAAGCAGCATCACTGCCCACAAAAATCCCTGGGTAGTCATTTGGAAGTCTTTTTTGAGGACAGAGGCAAGTGGTGCTCAGGTATCACCAGAACCCAGGCCTAGAACAGTTACCCTCAGCAGAGCTCATTGCTTTGTTCCTGTGCCCGTCTGATCAACGGTGCAGTCTTTCCATCACCAAAGCATGTTCTCCATATCAGGAAGCTCCAGATAAACTTCTGATACTGTTTCCACAGTATTTCAGCACTTCTCAGAAGAGAGATGCCAAGGTAGCTCTTGCTGGTGTTTTTGTATGTGAGATGTTTGGAGGGTTTTGATTAACCGCTGAGTAGCTGAGTTACATCTTTCTGGAGATGCTGGAGAGTTCAGAGTGGTTCTTCATGTCGTCTAAGAGATTCTCTGTGCAGTCACAAGGATCTTTTCCCTTTTTGCTCTTATTCAGCATGGACAGGAGCTTTGGGTAGCAGTGACAGCATGGTGCTCATGATACTCAGCTCTTAGATGAGGGCAGGCAAGCTCCACACATGGGCCATGAGGGCTCTGTCGTTGGGACCTTGCCAGATACTTAGCTGTACCTCGATTGCCTGGTCACAGGGAAGAGCATTTCCCTCCCTCCCCTGTCATTTTTGCCAGCAAAGAGATTTTGAGCAACCCTTTCTGATGCAGCCCTTACTGCAGTAACCTGTTCCTTAGTCACCTTTCGGTTGGGTTATTGCAGTTTGTGATGGGGTCATGTTCAGAAAGTCCCACAAGGCTAGATGCATCCCTCGTGGTAGGGATTACGTCCACGGATTTTCCTGCTGCGCTGCTCCTTGTGTTTCTTTCGGTTGCTGGCTGGTGCCTTGCTGCTTCGCCTGTGAAGCCCTGCTTGAATCAGGATCCCAGCTGACTCCTCCCATTCTCAGTCTGTGTACTGGGGATGTTTGTGAGGGCTTGTAGGGACAGAAGAAAAGTCACAGCAGAGTGTCTTTCTGGTGGTGTTTTCTATCTCCTTGGTACACTAGAGCCCATGCTAATTGGCTTTCCAAGCATGTTGCGAGCATATTACACAAAATGACATTCGAGGAGGGAATACATGGCTTTTTTTGCTGTCTTGGGAGTTTATATGGATTCTCTTGTATTTGATACTTATTGTTATACATGTAAAGCTCATATTCTTGATCATAGGAGGTATTGAAGCTTTCTCAGGCATCCCAGTGCTTTTTAATGTAAGACCCTTTTGTAGCATCTTGCAGACTGGACAAACTTTATCTCTCTTGCTGAATTTTTCTATCCAGTTGCTTCAGTCTGGATGAAAATACCTGCCAAAACTAGCTCTTACTTTTTTTGGTTAGAAGAAAAAAAAAAGATGGTGTTTTTTGCACTGGAAATTTCTTCATGCCTTTTCTTTGAATTTTAGCAGATGGGGTTGTGTCAGAAATATGCTTTTTGCCATTCTGGTGGAAATCTTCCTAGATCTGGCTCAGTTTATACAGTCTTGCCAAATAACAAAGGACTCTTTATGTTTCACTGGTCACATCTCCTCTCCAGGCGTCTGTTGGCAATGGTTAGAGACAGGCTTTCTTCCCTTTGCCCCTGATCTCAGCTCACAGCAGCATGGACTGTGGAGGAGAGTCTCACTTGGCCCCCAAGTTAGAGCACGCTCAGGACAAAGGAGCTTCTGGATAATGTAATTGCTGAAAAATGTAAGTCTTTGCAGAAGTTAGAGGTGCTCTCATTTTTTCAAGGTGTTACCATTGTTGTGGCAGAGGTGGCCTTAACTCAGAGTCTGTCTCCTGCAAGCTTTGACGTCTCAGCCCAGCCAAAGGAGGCCAGAATTTTTAACTTGGGCAAAACAGTGTATTTTTCATTAGCCAGCTATTTGGAAACAGGAGAAATATTCTGCTAGAAACTTTCTCTGTGACTTTTGCATTGGAAAAATGCAAAAGGGCCCAGGACTGGAAAATTTCATCCCACATGTTAAAGCTTGAGAGAGAGATAAGCAACTGAAAAGAGGGTTTCAGAGCAGTATGGAGCAGTCTTAGCAATAGGTAGTAATATCAGCCTAATCTGTGAAATGTATTGTTGGAAAAAATGTACTGGCTAGATTGTGTAAGAGTTAGCCCAAGGCTGTGTTAATGAAGAGTAAAGACTATTGTAATAAATTTTATTCTGGGACTTAATTAAAGTTGAATGAACAGCTTCAGTTCTCTCACTTCCTGATTCCTCATGGCCTGAGAGTTGTTCCTGTAGTGACACACTTAATTCATCATCACTCTGTGAACGATTTTGTTTTCAAAGGGTAGGTTAGGGAAGAAGAGGAAATGAGAGCTGCTAGGCTTCAGGAGCATCATGTGGTGGAAAAGTGAGGGAACTCAACAGAAATTACAGTTCTGCAGAGGAAGAGCATCTTGATACCCACCCCTTGCCTGTAGACCACAGGAGACAGCAGAGAGCTGGGAGAGAGTCCTTCCCAACCAGAAGAACCGAGGGCCTTCCGCTTCTCTTTCTTCTGGTGTGTGTGGTGGCTTAGCGTGGAAACATTTGATGGGACTTTCTCATGGGCTTTCCAAAAACTGTCACTGTCCAAGGTAAAGCATGAAAAATTTCAGCTTCAAAGCTGCAGGCGTATGAAAATAAAGTGTGATGAAATCCTGATGCAACTTAACTGCAGTGAGCTTTTCTGAACTTGTACTTTTTTATACTGACAATTTGAGGGTTTGCAAGGAAACAGCAGCATAAACCAGGAGGCCAAAATCAGTGGAGTTACTTTAGATTTATACTGGTGTAACTGAGTCTGCAGCTTGGCATTTAGTGCTGTAATGTTCTTAATGAATGTTTCGTTAAGAATTAGACAAAAAAAATGTTATTAATAAACAACATTTAATTTAGAACCCAACTGTTGGGTAAGCAAACAACCAACAGACGAGTGTTTCTTTTAAAAACTCACTGGTATTGGCTATCCTTGTATGAATATCAAGCAGCGCTCCGGACTTCAGATGAGATAGTACAAGGCAACCTGCCAGTTTCAGTCTAGTGATTTCAGTTATTTTTGATAAATAGCTGCTCTGGGCCACTTGGTGAAGGTTGAATCACAGTCTGAAGAGGCAGTGACAACGAGGCCATGCAAACCCCAGTTTCATTACTCCTTCCACCTACCCAAATAAACACCAGGGAGCTACTCTTGGAGAAGCTGAGAAGCTCAGCAGCCTTATGGGTAGTGAAAGTAACTCCGCATGGTGTATATGAATTGCTCTTTCTGGTCATTATTGTCCCAAAAAGTCATTAAGTGCTGGTCCCACACAGCTTCACACAGCTCTGCAGTCTGGAGATTGCATGCTCTGATCTGTTTTATTGCCAGAGGGTGGGAACATTTCCTTTGCTGTTGCTTGAAGAGGAGAGCCCGGTGGGCAAAGAGTTAACAGACCTACTCACAGGAAGCCACTTGGTGGGTGATTGCAATGGAAAAATAAACAACTCGGGAAGTCAGAAATTTCCATAGCATCCCAGACCAGCACTCAGAGCAGTATCCTGTCCCTGGCGGAGCCAGATGCTTCAGAGGAAGATAGAGGCATCACCGCTGTGTACAATTGGGGGATGTGAGGAAGGACAGCTGAATGGGGGGGGCACTTTTTAAGACCTTGCAATCAATATTCTGCTTTGCACAGACCTGTCTTGGGCAAATCTATCTCCTCACATCTTGGAAGAGCAGCCGTCAGCTCAGTGTGTCAGCTTGCTAGCCAGGGGTCTGGAAACTGCCTCTCTGGCTGTGTCTGGGAGCGTTCTCACAAATCACGTGTGGGACGTGTGTGCCCTGGCCTGGTGGCTGCTTGTATCTCCCTTGAGTCTGTCCTGAGCCCTTCCATTCTCTGGTAACCCAGATCTCTTCGTGGAGGAGAAATACATTAAGGTCTCTTGAGAGCTTAAGAAACTACTGCAGGGATAAGTAGATGAGGTTTTTACCTGTTAAAAAGCACCTTGGATCAAAATTTTGTAGGCTAAAATCAGTGAGAGTTAGGCTCACAACTAAATTTTACAGATAACCCTGCTTTGAGCAGAAGGTTGCATTAGGTGACTCCACAGGTCCTTTCCAACCTCCTTCTACGAGGCTCAGTGCACTGAAACGTAGAAACAATTCTCTCATACTAAACGTGTTCAGGCTTACAGCATTGACAGAAGCTGGCAAGGTTAGATCCCAAATTAAGTGGCTTGTAGCTGTTGGTGTGATAAGCTCTGCAGCACCACAGCTGCCGGAAGGGCCAGCCAGGTGCACTCTGTGTGATAGGGAGGGTCATACGTGCACCTAAGGACCATCTTCCCAGAGCCCAGTTCTCCAGGTTGCATCCGGATGACAAAAGGAGTTGTCCTGCTTAGCATCAGCATCAGGGGAAAGGTTTTCTTTAAGGCAGAGCCAACACGTATGCTTGTATGCAGGCACAAGTGCTTTTTAAAAGTGTGTTCCCAGATGGGAACTGGTGTGTACTGAGTGGTTTTGAAAATCCAAAGCGTATTTAAGGGCCTGACGTAGAGAGAAAAAAGGAACCAAGCTTTTCTTAAAGTCTTGTCGAAACAGCTGGCTGTGAGCCCCTGAAAATGTGGAGTCGAGCTGTTTTGAAGACTGGATCTGTAATAAACAGCATTTTAAATATCTCCCCTTAAATGTGCTACATATGTCAGTGCTGGGACTTTCCCTCCCCCTGCAAGGTCTGAAAAGTCTTTTAATAAAGATCCCTACAAATTTCTGCACAGAAACAACGTTGAGAACCACCAAGCTCAAGAATCTGTTTCTGTTGAGCCATAGTATAAAATCGTGGAAGTCTATCCTGAATGGATAGCATTTGAACATTGTCCCTACAGCACACACACCATTTTATCCCCTCCTTTGTAGTCTTCAGGGCCTGTGGTTTTGGAAGCAAGTAACAGGACTCGCTGTATCTTATCCTGCCTTATTTGTTGCAGACCGCATTTTGTATGCAAGGAAACAACAGACAAAATAGCCTCCAAAAGAAAGGAAGAATGAGATAGTTTCCTAAGTTGTCTTTGCCTGAGTTGGCAGCTGCTCCGCTTCATTCAGCTTTTTGTTCCCCAGTGAGTGCTGTGCGTGTGTAGCAACAATGGGGTGATGCAGTTACACCGCGGGCTCATGGTGGAGTTCCGTCAGATCCATTCATAAATACAGCCCCGGCCGGCGCGCCAAGGAAGCCAGGCCCCCGAGGAACCGGCTCCGCAGCCCAGGCGCTGCCGCCGGAGGAGCTCATGGGCCGCGATAGATCGTCTGGCTGGAGACTTGCCCCTGACCTCTGGCAGGGTGTCCTTGCTCGGCTCATACAGATTTGTATAACGCAGGCAGGTTGACACAGCTTTGTTAAAATCCGCTTTTTCAGTGAACACTCAAGGCGTTCGTTGCAGCAGGGTAAATTCGCAGCTTTTCACAGCTGCAACATATATGCCCGTTTGTTAGACGGAGATTGTCAGCTTGAAATCCCAAATCACATTAAGCAGGGAGTGTAATTTCAGGCATGGCATCTGCCCCTGGATCACCCTGCCAGTGTTTTGGCTTTACTCTCACTCTTTC
>NW_010400798.1:0-2070 GCF_000710305.1 Buceros rhinoceros silvestris | reverse complement strand
AGTTCTGAAAACATTGTTCTCTCCTGTTGCTATGAGAAATACCCACACGAGCAACAGGAAACCAACAAACTGACTGTTGAAGCAAACAGTGGAACTGAATCTAGAAAGTACGCTGTGGAAAGTGCTGAAAAGACCGAAGAATTTCAGAGAAAAATCTGCCGTCCCTCATATGCTTAATTTTGTCATCTTATATATTGCATTAGTGCAACAGTGTAGCAATATTAAGTGGAGAAATTCTGGCATGGATGAGATTTTACTGTTTTTTAAGTGAGACGTCTTCGTTAGTCTGCATGAAATTCCCTTTGGAACTGCAAATTACTATTTTCTGTACTTGCAAATGGAAAAAAGAGAGACGTACACATGTATCTGTAATTGATGCTCTTTGTTACAGTAGCAAAAATAGACACATTTAGGAGGGAAAATATTTCTGTTTTTAAACTGTGTCCGTTAGATGTGAGATCACCGAGATACAGCAAATGGGCATGATATTCTCACAGCAGCTTTTCAGCCTCTTGTTTTGGAGAACGTCGGCGAGCTGGAGGCCAGTGCTCGGCACATGAAGGCCCTGCTTTGGGAAGGAATCCCTGTTTATGTCAACAGTGAAGCATGTGCTTTGGAGGGGTTTGAATCGGGGCTTAAATGTGAACCAGTGGAAGAATCCAGCCGTCTTTTGTACTTGGGGAGTGCAGATGACACGTTCCATGCCAGAATTTAAATCCAAACGCTTTAATGCATGTCTGATTGCTGCTGTCTTAGATTATCCAAGCAGCGCACACATGACGGGAGAACAGTATCGTCACTTCAGATATCCCAGCATCCCTTCCATTTATCATACCAGGTCCCGCACCTAAAAAAAATCCTTTTCTGGTTTCCTTCCTGCAGTTAGTTTTAAGAAAGAGGAAGAAATCAGGGTTGTTAACAGTTCTTTGTGAAGTAATTAGTGTTTATGTGGAAAATCAACCACCCTTTAACACAAAAATGCCAGCATTCCCAGCTTTGGGACTTGGAGCACTCAGCAAAGCACCCAGGGTTTGGATCCAGGCTCCTAAATCAGGCCAGGAAGGCCAGGAGCATCAATAAGTATCTGGTAGAGTCATAGCTCAGTACTGTGCACTGTTCTTACGCATATGTTATCTATAAAAACAGCCCTACCGTCACTCTTCTGCTGCTGGTTGTAAAGGAGAGTTTGGCCTTTGAAAGCCTTGAGAAATGACCCACACAAGTGACTGAGCAGGATTGTCCTCAGCCTTGGCATTGCAAAAGATTTCATGACTGCCTTGCTGTTGGCCTGAGCTCGGCGCAGTTTGGGCTGCGGTAGCAATGGCAGGCGTGCCCATCCCTGCAAACTTCCCTGGGCGCTTTTGGCAGCTGGGTGTCCCCGTGTCCCAGGTAGGGCTCTGAGATAAAGTGTCACTTGTGTTCAGTTGTTTCTCACCGGTCTGGTCAAAGCTGTTTAACTGGCTAAGGCTTTGGCTGGTGCTGGCCCTATTTATTCTGTGGTTGCTGATGCAGAACACCTAACCGTAGAGTTAAGATCTTGTCAAAGCTTAAGCAATATTTAAATATAAAAATTTAAATGGAACCTTGATAAACAGTAGTTCTGCAGCCTTTGCTTAGTGCTGTCATAATGTATTTTCTCTGGACACTGGTATTCCCAAATGAATGCCATTCTGGATGGGCAAAAGCTGGGTGGCCGCAAGCCTCAGACCAGTTTCCATGTACCCAGCCATTTCCTTAAATTTATTTTTTGATAAACAAACATTGGGAGGCTTGCTGGGGTAAGCTTTCTTATTTCTTCTCCCAGGCAAGACCAAAACAGAGATGGAAAAGGAGAATCTAAAAAAACCACAATACCAAAAGTGCAGCGTCCTGGGGTGCAGTGGAGGAGACCAGAGCTAAGTTCATCACTTCTGGCAGACCTGGGTGTTAGGTGACCAGTACAGATCCAGGGATGCACTATCGCTTCTTGTCCGTGCCTGGCTGTGAAATGAATCCGATGGCTTAAATCTGTTTTAGAGTGGTTGTCACCATAGGAGTAGGTGCAGTAAATAGTCAACGGCATTCCCCTTA
>NW_010400797.1:10219-10518 GCF_000710305.1 Buceros rhinoceros silvestris | reverse complement strand
TAAATAAATATAAATAAAATTAAATAATCGGGTTGCTCCATTTTTAAATACTAGTTTTGAAATATTATTTTTCAAATGTTTTGTGTTCCATTCACATTAAGGTAGAATTGTAGAATACTTTCTCTTATGTAATATGGTACTATACATATTAAGCTTAAAAAGTATGTATATACTCCATGAAAGATTGTGCACTTATAATGACCATTTGATCTATAAAACATTACACACTGGACTCAAAGAGAGGAATCTATCACTCGCACCACATTGAAAAAGTAGTTAAGAACGGACTCGCTTCAAAA
>NW_010400797.1:0-10015 GCF_000710305.1 Buceros rhinoceros silvestris | reverse complement strand
GGATGTTCATAAAGATCTACATTTTCTATGGATCTTATCCAAACAAGAAGCAACACAACAGGAAACATCTCACATCAGGAGACTACATCTCACAGCATTTTAGATTTCTATCCTAAAGCAAATGTTTAAAATGAGCGAGAAAGTGTTCATATTTCTCTTCAGTGACTATAAAGGGAGTTAAAATTACTTGGCAATGTCCACTCCAGAGACACCTGAGGCTACAGGACAAGAATTTCACCTCAAATGTGTAAAATGTAACTTCTGATTACAAGAAAAAGGAAGGAAGGAAGGAAGGAAGGAAGGAAGGAAGGAAGGAAGGAAGGAAGGAAGGAAGGAAGGAAGGAAGGAAGGAAGGAAGGAAGGAAGGAAGGAAGGAAGGAAGGAAGGAAGGAAGGAAGGAAGGAAGGAAGGAAGGAAGGAAGGAAGGAAGGAAGGAAGGAAGGAAGGAAGGAAATGAGGGAAAGTTGGGGGGCAGGGGGAAGGAGGGAGGAAGGGAGGAAAACAGACTGAGTGAATGATGTTCTCTGTGACTCTGAGTAAGAATTAAGAAATGCAAAACAACACTCATAGTCCTATGAACGAAGTATTTTTAACATTTTCTTGAAACTGCTGTTAGCTGAAGACTCAGTCATAAGCATGTTGTACTTACTTCAACTTGTTCCAGTAATATCCTTGTCTCATGACGGTGCCTGATGACTTACTGCGTTGGGACTCAAAGCACTTAGCTGAAGTTTTTTATTCAAGATGATTTAAAATAGAAATTATTTTTCATTTTCTACTTACGATATGTATTTAAATCATAATATCATACTAAATTGCATAAATCTTGCACCCGAAAATAAAGTTTATATAATTTACCAAACTACCTTCTGTCTACCTGTAAAATGGTTAGAGTGAGAAAGGATGGGGGGAATACAGAAATTATAATTTACAGTTGAAAAGAAAACACAATTGCAAAAATATTTTATAGCACTCAATATAAGCAGTAAAATAGCTAGTCCATTGTGGGTCATACATAAATTTAATAAAGTCTCACTTTCTTTAGATTCTGCTATATTTTTTGATCATTTGTAGATTTATTGGATATTCTAGGACATTTCAAACTGAACCTTGCTCTGAGGTGCTGAATGGACTTGCTTGTTCAATTTCATTAGCTATCTTGGCCAACCACTCTGGTAGGTACTCAAACACCTAGCTCACATGGAAACAATCAAATTTAGGCCTTTTGATAAAGCCCCGAATATATCTTCAAAGAGCTGGAAGATATGATACAGGATTTAAGGGACAACTCTTCTCTGTCAGAATGACAGCTGGAGAGCATACCTATCAATATCCAAATGATGTTGGACATCCAAGTTTAAGAAAATTTTGAATTTTACCTGGAGGATTAGAAGTGCAATTTGATTGCTCAGCTATTAGTACCATGTGGTTTTTGAAGTGATAAAAAATATTATACCTCACCTCCAGCTGCATCCCAGAAAGAACTGGGTCTCCAGCAAGTCCCTTGTTAAATATACTAGTTGGTAGATATCTTTGCTATCCCATAGCATCTTGTGTGACACTAGACACCTAGGTATTGACATAAACACTCCCAGCATTAACATGCTGGTAAGATGTGGCATGTATTGCTCAAGTAGAATGCACATTTAATGCTCTAAAGATCATATCTGTGTTTCTTTTTTGGGGTGTTTCAGCATGAGAAATAGTTCTCCAGTCATCAGTTCATATGGAAAAACATATGCGATAACAGATATAAGAAAAGAGAATAGACAAAGGGAGAAATACTGCTGACAGATTACTTTTCCCAGTCTATTTTTTTGATCCTGTCTGAACCTAATCTAATGTGACACCACACAACACTAGACCTTCTAGCCCACTTGGACTATTGGTCACGTCTCTGTAAGTAATACCACCATGAAATTTAAAATTCCGTTGTAAGCGTTTTGCATCCACAGTGACTTTGACAACTTAGTATTTTGAGTGAAACACTAAGTTTTATGTAAGTTATATAAAGTTTATTTAAGATATAAGTTATATAAGTTATTTGTTTGCAGAACAAAAATTACTCCTAGGTTGCCTAGAAGGCAAAATTAACACTAAATAAATGAGGCCTTTAGCTCTTTTCTCTCAGTAAAATGTCTGGCAGGAGGTCTGTGATGCTTGGCATTTTGATGTTTGGGTCAGCATAACATCAGTAAGTACCACAGCACTTTCTAGATTAGACATGTCACTACTGCCACAAATATTACTGTTGAAAAACATATCACTGGAAAACAAGACATGGGTGATTTAATGCAGTTGTCTATGGAAGACTATCTAGTGTTATTTGAGACTCCTTAGAGTGTTCTTTCAATCTTCTTTTTACCTATTTGGATGGACATGCTTCTTCACCAGTCCTTTGCCACACCTCTGAATGTCTTAGACTATAATGCCACTCTTGATCAGGTAAAAGAACAAAACAGCTTAGTCAGCTGAATCTGGTTTTAAAAGGTTAATAAAACATCACTGCTCCTATTAGGTATTTCCTTTTGTTACTTGTCATAAGCTTCATACCAAAATTGATGCGTTACTTATTAATAGTATGGCAGTTATAAGCTCATCTCGAAACTAATTTGTGTTTTAACATGCATGATGGAAACTATGGTAACTTTCTGAGAATGAAGAATATAAAGTAATATAATATGTAATCTAGTTAGCTGGTTTTCAATAGGCGCTGATTGCTATAAGCCATAACTAAAAGATCCCCAGACACAACACCTAGTAAAAATATTCAGTCAACTCAGGGTGGAAACAGCATGGCAGTGATACTCAGCAAGTGACCCAATGATCGTGTCTGCCAGTCTAGCTAAATTACAAAGGCTGTTGCAACACACTTAATCACATGATTGATATAGTCTTCAAAAGAGGTCTCAGAATTTACAATGACTCCAGGGTCATAACCAATATACAAGAGATAAAGAGAACAAAATAAAACCTCTGCAGATTACACCTGAGGCCTTTTGCATTAGCGAGCTAATCAATATCAGCTTGCAAATTCAGCACAAGAGCAAAAACACAGTAAAACTTCACCTGCTCTGGAACAAGGAAGACCCTGTGAAAGTCAGAGCTTGAGAAATAAGATGATAACATTGTAACTTGGCAAAAAAACAAAACAAAGCAAACAAAAACACATCAAAGTAGTCTTTTCTAAAACTGATTTCATTTTGTTCTGTCCATTATTCCTCATATTGTTTTCCAATTCTACCTTGCCCCAGCACTAAAGAGGAAATTTCCCCTCTGGAAGGTTTTTGTCTGTTATGAACAGCATCAGAACTCCTTTTGGTATTTTTCCTCTGAGGGTAAGAAGTATATAAAATAAAGATTGTTTTGTTTTCCACTCTGACTGTATTACTGCACTTGAGGGGAAATTTGTCTTTATAAAAGGTTTTATGACATTTCAGTGTAAAGCAGTATGGTAACACTCGACACCTTTCATTTGATTTTATTGTTCTTGCTTTTGCATTGGATTTATGTGTTCTTCATGAAATTATGAAAGGACAGGAAAGCATAATTTCTGCTCCTTTATCTTCTCTTCCAGAAGATAATTGAAAAAAGTGAAATTTCCAGAATTTGTAATATTTTCCTATCTACTTGTTTTTCCTCTCGGTCCAGGTTTTCCCCTCTAAAAGCCATTTGTTTCTGAGACTTGTAATTGCAATAAGAACTTCCTAAATTAAAAGTTATGCAGATGCAAAAAATAAAGAAACTCTCATATGTATTAAAGATATTATCCAAAGATAATAGTTAATTTTCGAAGACTAAAGTTTCATAATATTCTGTCCACAAAGTTACTAGTTACTAAATATAGCTTATGTAGATGGAAAATCACTTGAAAGAATATATCTTAAGAGTGAAAAGAAAAAATAAAAGATCTTATATTGCCTTTTTTTTTAACAACAGAAATTTCTTAATTATTTTTTTTATTTCTATTACAAAATCCTTAATGGAATAACTGTCATTAGTACAAATCAGTAAGCTGCAAACAGCTTTTAGAACTCAAAACTTTCATTAATTATTTATTGAAATACAGTATTTTTATAACTGGAATATTATAAACATAGTTGCACACAAGAGGCCTACTGAAGGACTTACAAAAATGCCCAAAATGCAGAACAATTTTCTTAGCATGATTCCCTGAAATCTTAGGAACTGTTGGGATACAAAGCACTACTATTTTAGTTCAAAATTATGTTGTAACATATTCCAATGAGTGACTGTGTCAAACATTGCTCTTACCTAATTGCAGTGAATATATGTCTATTCTCAACTGAACTATAAAATCCTTTTGTTGTTGCATCCTTAGTTTGATTTGCATATTTTATTATAAAAGACAGGTCTCTTTCCATCTTTTGGATGTATTGACCTATACCACTGATGTCATATCTTCCCTGGCAGAAATAATAAAAATATTCAAAAGATATTTTTCGGTAGAATTCCTTATGATAACCACAATCATCTGTATGTCTACAAAATCATAGAGTGAATAAAATCAATGAACTTCTCAAAGTGCAATTCACCAATCTGGAAACACCATAGACTGAGTTATGCTCATAACTGAGTTTGGAGACCTGCAGACAACTTTGACTACTACCTCTAGACGGTAATTGAGACAGAACAGTGGTGGTCCTTGTGCTAGAATGGAAAGTTTTGGGTTGTCCCTTTGGTTTCTTATTATTCCTTCAAATAAATACTTCATTTTGGATAAAGTATCCTCTTTTCTTGCAAAACAAAAGAAAAGAACCCAAACAACCAGGAAGGAATAATACAATGATCTACAAGATACAATAACGAAGCAGCAATCTGAATAAGGGATGGCCACTCTTTTCAGTTATGCAATTCTGAATCTTTTTTTTTTTTTTACTGTGAAGTACTTTGTTTCTTCAGCAGGCATCTTCTTGGCAGACTGATACTTACACTGTTGCGGTACACTGTTGCAGAACACTGGGTGGCAGTGTGGGCGGTCGGAAGATTACGTGCTTACGTGCTTACGTTACAGGAATGCAGTAACCACCCACGATGGGCGAGGCTTGGTAGAGATACATAGCTCTGTTCATTACACAATAAAGCGCCATTTTGCATCCTCTGTACCAGAGAGAGTGTATAAGTGACCCCCAATGGAAGGGAGTTGGGTGCCAAATATCACAACAAGTTTCCACATTACACCACACAGGGACAACAGATTGCTAAGTAGTATAGATTTTGTAATTACTAAACACAAATCTCCCACAGCTTAAAACAAACAAAGCTGGTTTTAGTGACTACACTTTTTTCACTTTTCTATTGCTTAGCTAGAGAACAGTTAATATTGATCTTCTAGCATTTAAATAACTTTCTGAATGGAGTTTCCTGTTTCTTAGCTTTAGAGCATGGGGACATAATTTAAGGGAAGTTGTGTAGGCTCAGGGTTTTGTATTCACTCAACTACCTTGAAAACTGAGTTTCAGACTTATCCACAAAGTACTGTTTAAAAATTCTGTCCAAATTACACGGTGCCATGAGTCATTCAAAAGATATTTAAGAAAAATAAATAAATTTTCTGCCTCCCAATGTAATCTGTAATAACTGAAAGATTTAGTCAGTGAACAAGACATTTCAGAAATGGAAATTCTAGTGATTTTAAAGAAAGAAAAATTAGAAGAACATTCAGTCCTATTTCCAGATAAACTGCTTTTAGGTCTAAGTTCTGCTTGCTCAAGTCTCCCATTAACTTAACATGAAAAGAGTGTTGGACCTTAAGCTGATTTTAATGCAGAGTGCAAAACTGCCAGGATTTTTCTTTTCCTAGACTTTTCCCATTAGAATTTATATTCTGAAGTTTTCAGCTATTAAAAAGAAAAAAAAAAAAGAAAAAAGTGCATGCTGGATACCATCTGCCTCTCAAAATACTCAGAGTCATCAACTGTACCAAGAGTTTATGGTGGGCTGTTATGAAAGTCTTTGAGAAGTGTAATTAGAAGGATGTACATGAGAGTATTTAGTAGTGGAGACCTCTTCCCAGGAAATGCTGCATTTGACATCATTTAGAATGAAATGAAGATGCACAGAAATAAACATTTTAATCACTTTAGTTTACAGAAATTCCTTGCTAAGGTCTTTTAACTTTTCTTAATAAACAACACTGCCAGCAAAATGACAAGAGCGAGAGTCCTTACCCTATTCTGCTCCTCTCTCTAGTACCGACAGTCCAAAATATATGCAGTTTTAACTTTGTGGCCCGGTATGACAGATGCTTTCAATTCAGAAAATATTTTTTACTTATCTGTGGAAATAGTCATGCAGATTATAATCTATGTGGATTAAATATGAAAGTATTATTCTGCTCCTTCAAATATGCTTGTGGTCCTTTATGGTCAATAAATAAATAAATAAATAAACAAAAAAAACCAGTAAAATGAAAAATCATTTATTCCAAATGATAACGTTAAAAGAACTTTGTTTTTTTTTCTGTTTGTCTGAATAATCCCCAATTTAAACACTTTAAGAATGG
Organism: Buceros rhinoceros silvestris; assembly: GCF_000710305.1. Taxonomy (NCBI): domain Eukaryota; kingdom Metazoa; phylum Chordata; class Aves; order Bucerotiformes; family Bucerotidae; genus Buceros; species Buceros rhinoceros. The sequence goes on along the minus strand of NW_010400797.1, from coordinate 3,489 downwards.
CTTTATATGCCTAATTTTTAATAGTCTGATTCAGAGAAAAGCTTCAAAAGATACAGATAAGGCATGATCCAATTCAAATAAAAATACCCTTTAGAAATGTCAAAATAACTTCTTATAAAATAATCAGGTTTTTATTTAGATTACATCACAACATTGACAAACCTACACTCATAATATATTTTCCCTGTGGTTTTCTGAGGAAAAACAAACCTCCAGAATCAAATAACATATTTCTAGCTTTCTTAATGCCTTTGCTGGTTATAACAATGTTTCTTTCTTAATGATAAATGCTTGTATAAAGCACTGTACAGTCCAGTCATGTGGCCACTGATGTAAACAGCAGGTAACTAACTAAACAGAACAAAGTTAGTGTTTGTACCCTTATGTTAGCTACAGTCACTTCTGTATCAATGAGTTCATATTAAATAATGCAAGAGTTAAAAAAACCTTTAAAAAAAAAAAGGCAGTATGGTGTGCTGCGTATTCTCTATGGTAGGTATAAACCATACGCCAAGCTGTGGAAAACATTCTTTGAGCAGTAACATCTAGCTATTTTGCATGTTTCAGGGGGAGGAGTGTTGGCAGACACTGAATTGCCCCTAGGGCTGTCATATGTTAAACAAGCTTACAGGCTGGTTTATGCTTTTATAAGCCATAGGCATGATTCTGATCCTATTTGTATTGTTTTTTCCTCATACACTTCCACTATCTGCCATGGAATTACTACCCATTTTCTACTGCGTATAAGAAAGGAGATACAGGCCTCGTACTTTGAAAAAATTTTATTTTACCTGGAGAGGTATGCACATTTCCATGTATATGAAATCTAACTTTTATTTGAATGTATTACACACCTTATGTTAATCCTTTAACATTTTCTACCATTCTTATCAGTTAACGCAGAGTCCTGAAATGTGTTTTTTCTTATTTTCATCTACTTTTCAAACATTTATTGCAGAAAAGATGTTAGGAAAAATGCAAACTTCTTGTTTTAAGGGAAGTCTATTTTATTTTCTCACAGCAGATGATTGCTCATTGCTCAATTTTCTGAGATGGTGGGTTATGTCTATTCATCAATGTCAGTACATACAACTCCAATTCTTCCTATGATTTGTAATAACATCTAGTTAGATTCATGGTTCCTTTATACTGAGATGCAAAGTGCATATTTAAAGACAGTATCCTGATGAAGAACTCACTAATTTTAGTATCATGAATTTGCCTTTTTTCTTAATCATCAGACTAACATTGTTAAGAACAAATACGTACACAAGCACTCGTAACCACAGCAAAGATGTATTCTCATCTGGTTCAGAGCCAGTGAATTGTTAAGCAAACTCATTTCAGTCCAAGCCTACCATACATTTAGCCAGTAGGCACTTTCATGCGACTCACACTAATAGTATTTGCATACAAAGGCAGTGTCTCTGAGATGAACTACCAACTTATCTATCTGACGTGTCATCATGGCTTTCGTTTGATATTCCTATCAGTGGTGTATAGCTAAGCAAATATCTTCCACCAAAGGTCCTTGGTAATAGAGGGTATTTTTTTTGTCTAACCCTGACTTTGTCTAATCATAATATTTAATATTTTTGTGGTAGCAAATTTACAGTATGATTATTGTTCTACATACATTACATAACATGATTATGCATAACAACTAGGGTGTGTAGGCCACCTGCTTGCATCAGCACACCCTTTCCCTTCACTTCAGGGTTATAGAAGGAAAAAAAATTATCTCATGCTCTTCAGATCTCTGACTTAAAGAGCAGAATGTATTTACAAAGTCACAAAGTATCAATCTATGCCTGTATTATTGTCTATCATCTTCTGGTTCTCTTTTTAGCCATTATTATAGTGTCAGTGAACTATATTTTCAACATTTTGCCATGTTATCAATTACATGATAAGCTATTTCCTCGTATCTGCAAATCACGGACTGCTTTGATTGATTATGCCAAAGCTCTTATGTCCGTGTCAACACTTCTTGTGAAAAATAACAAGGGAACCAATCTGATCAACACCTTTCTGTTTTGTTTCAATGTAAGAACACTTTGCACTCAAATTTCTGTTTTCAAGTCCTCCTGACCATTGCGATGCCCATATGGCCTATAATCCTCCATACACATTTTTAAAAGGCAGTAACAACATAAACGTGATTTATTTTACTGGACTAATTTTATGTACTGGGAAAACTCTGATAGTCACTATGTTATTCTTGCAAAGGTGAGTACCTGAAGCTCCAGAGACTTTTAATTATGTCTTTTTTTCTTTGTTTTATGACACCTTATGTCCTCCCGTCTGTTTCTCTGCAAAAACAGGTTTACCACTTAGTGCTTGCATGCCTCACCAATACTAATTCCTCCACTAACCACTCCTACTTCTCAATATTCTAATACTGAGATTTTGTGGAAATTAACACCCTTTGAATCATAAACAGCAGTCACTGTAGTTTTATAGTTCACGTTTTTACATTAATATTAACCAGTTGGTTTGCTATTTGCGCCCGGGGAATTAATCAGCTGCGTACTTTTTTCCTGTGAAACAAGTACTGATGCTGAACTAGTTGTGTTGTAGTCTTGACTTCAGTTTTAACCAGAGAAATTTCTTCTGCTGTTTGTACTCCCCAGCCAGAAGAATTCAATTAGGCTCAGGTAGTACATCTAGGTTCTGAAGACCAAACTCCCATTTAAGAACTGCTCCCAAATAACCATAATAATCAAAGCCACTTAAAACAGCAATCTGCAAACCAGCATGGTGGCTCTGAAGATTATTACTCCAGTCTGTTAGACAATCTGTTCATAAGGACTTTGGTTTAAGACCTGGCATCACTCATTTGTCTGCACTTTGCTCTTGATTCTGAGCCATGAGTTCCTGACTGCTGCTCCATAGGGGAATGGGAAGGAGATGAAAAAGGAGTTTTATAAATATTTTAATTGAACTAAAGAAAAAGAGAAATCAGAGACTTTCCCAGGTTATACTATACTTGGGAAAACCCAAACCAAACCGTAATTTGAGGATAGAAAATCTTACTTTTCTGAAAAACAATGCTGTTATTTAATTACTTTTCCCCCCAAATGTGTAACAAAACTTGTTTCACTTACACTTGGGATACTTTTATCAGTCATAGGAGCTTTTTTTCAAATAATGTTTGGTCAAAAGTTGTAAACAGAAAAAAAATTCATGAAGTGGAAACAAAATGTTGTTTATTCAAACCTCTCTCAGGTCACAATGGTCTTTTCATATTGTTACCAAAACCAATTAATGTCTCAATCAAAAATGATGCCTTAACAAATTTTTACAGAATTCTATAGATCAGAAGTTGTTCAGCAAGCTATAAGTTATTTACTCTGTATGTGGCCAGCATACATTTACCAGTCTGTCTAGAGCATATACACTATACATATGCACATATACATATATGTATACACATATACATTTGTATATATACATATATATACAAATATATGTATATATATATACATA
>NW_010400796.1:30638-42011 GCF_000710305.1 Buceros rhinoceros silvestris | reverse complement strand
GGCTGCTGCCTCACGGCCAGGAAGCCGGCGCCCTACGGCACCCCACCGCCCGCCCCCCCGTCCTAGCACGGGGGCGAGAGCACCATCGCCAGAAACGGAACGAGCCTGCTGCGTGTCCCGGCTGGTGCTGCAGACTTCCCGGCACGCCCCGGTGTCGGGAGACCTGACCCTTCCCTTACCCGCGTGAAACGCAGGAGCATTCCCCAGCCACTTCCAGATTACCCCAGCAAGTCTCACGGTGGTTGTATTTGTGCTTCTTCCAGTGGTTACACAGATGAGCGTAAAATACCTAGTGAGCCGCGCTGGCCCCGCTGTATCCAAACGTCCGGGACCTTCTTCACCCGTAATAACCCTGTGACGCTTTGTGTCCTAGGGGTACTGAAATCTGATAGGGACGGAGGCAGCGCAAGGTTCACTCCTAACTCCTGTGGCTTTTTTCCAGCAGTTTAATAGTTTGCCGCCTTTGTGCTTCAGGTCACTGGCTGCCTGTGAGGCTCTGGAAGGAGAGCTCGGCAAAAATGGGTGCGGTGAGAGCTGAAATGGAGGGACCTAGGTCCTTCCCAACGAAGGGGGACCTGGCCTGGGGCACGTGTCAAAGTAGTAGGAGGCTGCTGAGCCGTAGGCACTGGCAGCAAGGTGCCAGTTACACTTGTCAGAAAGCAGACTTAGAGACCTTACTAACATCTTCCGAAGAAACCCTCACACCTTCAGTAAACCCAAGCCTCTCGTTGCTGAAAACAGGGCTGAGTTCCTGAACTGGCTCTGACCGTTGGACACATCAGTGCTGTGCAGACCACACAGACTGTGGGTAGCTGCAGTGGCACTCTCACCTCGTCCTGGAGAGCAGGGCACTGCCCCACGGGGGGCATGGGCAGCAAAGCGTGGGAACGCACCCAAAAGGTGAAGGACATGAGGAAGAAAATTGTTGCCAAAGAGAGAGGCACAAGAGTGAAGGCAGAGAAGAGGGGAGTGAGAGTAGAGAAGAGGCAGCAGCCACTGTGCTGGGCAGTGGTTTAAGGGCTGCAACTGCGGAGGCTACAGTCACCACACTCTGCATTGTGCACAAGCTACCTGTTGCTCCTGAATTCACTCAACAACATCAACATCTCTTGGAACTTTTGGCCCCCTTAAACTATCACCCGTTCATTCCAACTTCATTCAAATCCTGTGGCACTCTCCATCTAGTTTCATCCATTTCCTTCTCTAGGGCACAGTATAACAGTTAGGCTCCTCTGATATTCCCACTCCCTACTTTTTGGGTTTCATCCAGTGCTGACTAGGCACTGTACCGAGGAAGTCAAATTTACTAGCATCCCAAAGAGTTTTATGAGGAAGTAAGCTGTACCAAATCAACTTTACCAAAGGGGAAATTAGGGGTAAAATAAACTGTCCAAAATCACAGTGAGTCATTCTGAGCCAGGAGCAGAGCCCATTAATGTTGGCTTAGAAGTCTCAAGATCTCAAGATGTCCCTCACCTCAGCCAGCAATAGTTTTGACAGTGCTGTTAAAGGAGCGCTTTCGTGTTGTCATTCAGCCCTGAGCTTTGCAAGAGGACCCCCCCCAGCATTGTCATTGTCCTCCAAACTGCTTTCCAAAGCTTACCTGAGCCATCGATTGCCTGTTAAAAGAGCTTGTCTTAGTGTGTTGAAACTACTGTCATGATCTTGTCATTCTCGTGTTATTCTTGTCTTGTGCCTTCCTCTTCCCTGCATTATATCAGCCTTTTATCTTGCCCATCATACTTGCATTTCAGTTCTCCTGGGCAGGGCTCACCTTTGTGTTGCCTTTGTGTGGAGCACATCGCATTGACATCTCAATCACTGCTCAGAGTCACCAGGTAACTTAAGGGCTTGGATGGGTTTTCAGTTTTTATTCCTACCTTCAAGGACAAAGGAGGCAAATTAAGCCTTTTGACGCTTTTCTGGTTTCTGCACCAGATATGTACTGAGTTCTTAGGTGCAGGGCCCACATTTTGCCTACAGCCCCCAAACCCCAAGTGCAAGCCAAATCTGAGATCCTTCTGCTGCCTCTGGAAAAAGCACGGGTTCAGTGCAGCATGCCTGGCAACATTTGGTCACAGCATTGGCATTGCTCTCTCTGTTAGCTGAGCTCGTTTTCCCTTCAGTACGAGTTTCTGAAGCAATTCGTGTGACGAAACACGCCACGTGGTTGTTTTCCTCCCCTTGCAAAGCATTTGCAGTAACACTTGTGGGCTGTCAACATCTTCCCTATCCCTAGCTTGTTCTCCTGCAAAGGCTAGTCCTCTCTCACCCTGCTTTCATCACCTCTTCCCTCGCACTGCTTCATGCCTCTCCCTTGCCTTTGCATGCTGGCCCGCCCTCCCTCCATCGGCACGCTACCCCTCTCCGCAGCTTGTGCAGGGCACACACAAGCGTAATGACAAGGTAGTGAAAGAGAGTATGCTATAATTTGTCCAGAGCGTGTGGATGGCGCACGGTGCTTGTGGCACAAATAAAAACACACCATTTGCTGGGATTAGGGGCTGTCTCTGTAAAAGTCAGTGCCAGGATTGCCTGAGCTGGACCTCAAGACCCTGGTTGAAAGACTCCCCTTGTTTCAAGGGCCTGAGGAGAGACTGTGGACAAGGATGTACTGTTCATCAGTCATTATTCCCCCTTTCTTGACATCGTGTTAATGATTCAAACATTTTTCCTCAAAATTTTTTTGGAGATGGTTTGTTTCTTTTTTTTTCTTGCCTGTTTGGGTTTGAACAGCATCTCCTTCCTTTTCAATTACTTCAAGTGACTACTTCCAATCAATCAAGATCTATAGTCAGGCTAAAGCTGATCTCATGTTTCCTGGTAGGAATGTAAGTCAGAAGTCAGCCTACAGCCTTCTTAGGGCCAAATAATGAAAGCGGATGAAGTGAAACTCCTAGGTGGCTCTGAAGTGTTGGGAAAGGCAGTAGGGCAAACCCTTGAAGATTTAGACACATCTCTTTGAAATGCATCAGCAGTGGCAGGAGGTCTGAAGCAAATGGTGCCATTTTTTCTAGGCAGGAGCAGAAAGCCAAACAAACCTGACAGAGCTGTAGTCTCCAGCTGTCTGTACCCCCTGGTCTGGAGCTCAGGTGTGGTACCTCTCTCTGCTGCCTTATTAAAAACTCTCTGGGAAAAGAGTTCTTCCCCAGAATTGATCGAAGGCCACAGAATGGAAAAGACAGGCTGAGGTGAAATATATCTATTTAATGGTGGTTCTGCATCCTTGGTTTATACGTAGCAAGGCAGCTTACGCAATTTTGCAGCCTACATAGTTTGTCAAGCAATTGATCTGCTTCAGATGCATTATTCAGGCAGTAAGTCAGCAAATGCCTTATTCAGGATTTTTTCTGTGAGGGGTTTTGAAAGAGTATTTCTTATCAGCAAACTTTTTAAAGAAATCTCTCTAGTGGTTTTACACAAGAAGAAATTATGCATTCCACCCATATGTCTGTCCAATGTTGTTACCTGGTGAGAGGGCCCTGCACACTTCCCAGCCGAGTCGCCTAATTCTGGGGAAGAAGTTGCTCTTACCATTATATGGGGTTTCAGGTGGCTGAAGTGTGTTTGGCAAGAAACTGCCAGCTACAGGATGGATTTTTAAGATATTTATGTCAGGGCTTATTTTGAACATACCTGCATCTATTCCCATGTGAAAAGCTGACTGAAGCAGGAGGTTCACACTGGTGGCCCCGTGACGCAGAGCTTGGTGCAAGTGCTATTGTCAAATACAGCACTTATTAATGAAGGGGCTGCAGAACTTACAGACTAGGATAATAAATTTTGAGAAGAGTTGCCCTTTCCTCCTGCCCCAGTCAAGAGCAACATGAGCCTGGCCAGGCTGCTCAGACAGGGAGTCAGTGTAAGCTGGCTCTGGCTTCTGGCTTTGCCACTGCAGATGTGCAGGTAGGAGAAGGGCCAGGAGCAGGCGTGCAGGTAACACACAGGCCTGAGTCTCTTCTTATCATACCCTGAGAAGAAACAGGAGTGATCTCCGAAGACTGAACCCTCTGAAACGGCAGAGATCATGAACAGTGATGGCAACTTGCATCTGAGAAAAGATTAGGGAAGGATAGTGCTAGTAGTTGTTTCTTAAAACTCTTCCCAGAAGTGTGGCAGCCTTTGTAGGTAAATATAGCTCTACACTCACCTAGTTTGCATCACGTGAAGACACTGATTTGCCACCAAGAATTCCTAAAACAGCGCCTTGTTTAGCTCTACCCTTTCATTTTGGTAACCTTTTTTTTTTTTTTAATACAGAGATAATACTTGTCACATTTCTAAAGTCCCTTGAGACCTGCTATTAAAAATAATCTCTGGAACAGCATTTGACAATCTCCGTTCTGATAGGAGCCAAGTATTTCCACGCTTGGCCCTGTCCTGCCATCCTCCATCAAGAAGCCCTGCTCAGGAGTGCTTGCTCAGGCAGAGTTCCCAGTGAAGTCAACGGGAGTTTCCCACGTGCGGAGTGATGAGCTACATTCAAACTAAACACCCAGCTAATGAGCAGCATGAGGAACAGCTGACTGCCTCATTTTTAAGCTCTGTGCTTTTACCTGACTCACACTTGCTGGCATCAAGAAGAATCCCTGTGGCAGGATGCGACCCTAGGGAGGAGAGGAGATCCCTGGTTATGACGGGCGCACCCGTCTTCCTCTGCAGGAAAATCTTTGGCAACAGTATTAAATCTTTGTGATGAGGTGACTACTGCTTGGATAGGTGAGCTGGTAGGTAGACAATTATCTGTTGTCTGCTTAACAATAGCCTACACATACTGGGGAAGTTTTACTGACCAGAAGAAAAATCACCTCCTAGCAGACATGGAAAACGAATTCCCGCTTTATGCCACAAGACACATATGATACGGGGTACAGGTCTCTCACATTCAAACTCTGGTACTTACATTTAAGCAGGTAAAAAACACTGCACTAAAGGCCTCAGACTGGAAAACTCTTGAATTTTATTTATTTATGAAGATGTAAAGTGAGAAATAAGACTTACAGATGTTTTGAAGCCAAAAAGCTGTTAAACATCTCATCACAGCAGTGCAGGTAAATGGGGCCAGAATAGATTCCCTGTATGGGAAATTCTGGGCTGGAAATTAATAAGAACAGAAAGGCATATTATATCTTAACCCTGTAAGTATATTTCTCCAGAACGAAGAGTTTTTAAATGTGCCTTCCAACCTATAATTGTCTCTTCTCTGCTATGACATTGATGGTTGCTTTTGGCCAGATCACAGCCAGACACTAAGGCGGGAGCTTAGATGATGTATTTGACAGAGGCAGGATTTGCTTCCAGCTCTGCAGTTCTGCTCTACTGGAGCCATAAAGGACTCAATATTTGCGAGTAAGATGCAGTTTTAATTAAGGAAATGGCACACCAGTTTGCCTAAATCATCTGCTTGTGGCATTGCCTTTGGAGAACCACGGAAAGCACATTTAAGCAACTCAGGCACTGATAATACCAAAAGAACTGGGTTTTGATTTTATCATTCCCTTACCAGGAGTAGAAAGAAATTGTGAATGAAAGGGCCATTAATTTTGATGAGTACTCTGAAAGAAAGAGCAATAAGATCTACTTCTCTCTGTTCTTTTTCATATTTTCTCTCACAGCTCATGGCCTGAAGCGTGGGGGCTCTGCTGACCCCTGAACCAGCCAAGCAAAAGCATGCAGCTGATCCTGGGCGGTTCTCACAGCACCAAGTTAATGACTCCAAAGTCAGCCCAAGGAGATCAGCTGCCTTGGCATTTCAGTCTGAAATCTCTCTGCTTTGAATAGATGTGGTTTCCTCCTACTGCCCCTTCTCATCTAGTGCAAGGCAAGCCCTGTGAATAAGTGCTGTGGGCAGTGCAAAGTTGCGCTCGGGAAAACGAAATTACAGCGAAATACGTATATCCCTAAGAGAATGCAAATGTATGTGGCATTTGCATAGGCACATCAGCACACAGAGGCGAAGTGTATGCTCATGGGAAATCCTCGTTCATGTGTGCAGCCAAGAGCTCCAACCTGTACCGGCTCAATTTTCCTGTAGGGACTCCATTAAACCAGGGACCAAAAGGCGAGCGTTGTGGCCCTGCACTTTACTTCTGCAAGTGTCCTCTGAGCCTAGGCAAGAAGGTGAGGTAGGCAGAGCTGACCACAGCTAAATGAACAATTAAACAAACTCTTCCACCCTCTAGAAGAATTTAAGCAGGGGCTGCTATCACAATACCCATCTGAGATGGGTGGGGGGTGGGGGGAGGGAAGAAAAGAAATTTTAAAAGAGGAAAAAAAAGAGAGAGTTCAGCACAACAAGCCACTCTGCAAGGAGGGTGATCAGTACACAGGGTGCAGGAACCAGAGTTGGGCACAGGCTTTGTGAGCAGCCTTGGCTCTGCCCTGGCAGCAGAGCTGTGGGCAACTAGAGGGCACCAGTCTCAGACGAACAGCTCTGGTGTAGCCTTCAAAAGGGTAGGTATACCACGTCTCTAAAGAAAATTTGAGCTATAAAATTCTGCATTGGTGGGAACCATACAGTCCATCCCTGCAGGTGGGTGTGAGGGACCTCCGCTAGTGCCCCAGGCATGGGGGGAGCCGGCATATGGCACTGGAGGACTAGTTGACACACGTTGGCTTCTCAGAGACACCCTTGGTGGCACAGATCTGGGGAAGCTTTCCCAAATGACAGGACAGGGAAGCTCCACAGTCATTTGGCATGACAGTTTTTGGGTGACACCACCTCCTTTCTGACTGGGGAGAAGGAAAGGGACTGGAGTTGCTGGTTTGGGGTAAAATCCCTTTGAGAATTTGCCTTGCCTTTCAGGCAGTCAGGCAGGCAGGCACCCATACTGATACAGAAAATCAAGGTGCAAGGAAGCTACACCTGTGCCAAGACATTCTTGCTTTTCCTGACAGAAAGCACCGCTGGCGCGTTCATTCTCTGTAACTGGCCAGTGACATCTTTCCACTGTCTGTGTGTGGATCCGCTAACCACAACTCAGTTCGAAAAATGTGAACCAGGATTCCTCTGGTCTCTCCTAAACTAAGAGCACGTCTTTGCAATGCCCAGAGCTTTGCAGGAAGGGGATTTATGCACTTGAGGAAGGAAAAATGTCTGGGGAAAGCGGGACTAACAACTACCACTGCTTTTGCATGGAGGGGAAGGCTGGCTGTCGTGAAGGACACTGAATGATGTGCCTGCCTCTGGTTTTAATTCACTGCTCTTGCTGCTTCTCCAGCTGCTAACATCCTACCAACATGTCTTTAACACGTTTGCATCTTTTCTCATTCGGGATTCCAGTTTCTGATGTTTCTTTGCTTGGTGCAGATGTCTCTGGGAAAGGGCAATATAGCTCTGAGAGAAATTCCTGTCACATGGGGTTTTTTTCTTTTTTTCCTTTTTACAGAAATTTCTTACCCAGTTTGCTCTGTTCAATAACCCATTCTCTCTTCACTTGACTTCAGGCCTTAAGTTTCTTGCCCTCTGTGCTAGTTCAGTCAAAGCCATGGTTGGTTTACGCACAGGAAAGTAACAGGCACCTTACAGGTCTCTGCAATAAACAATTACTATTTTTAAAAACAGTTCAAAGCCTGTTACAGTGTGGTATGAATCATCCCCTTTTGCTCTTTTAACTGGTGAAGGGTGGAAGAATAGCCCATCAAATGCTCAAAGTGGGGAGGGAGGGAGGTAGCAGCCACCTTCTCCAGCAGGATAGGCTGCAGCTCTTCCAGCACTGGTTTTGTACCTGCCAGGTGAGTGCCAAGAACTGGCACACATTAAGATTACGGTGTCTGCCAGCCATTGGCTAGCTTCTCAGTTCCCCCGTCATTTTTCCTTCACCCAGAGCAAAGAGAGAAATATGGAGGTTGATGGGCTAGATGCTCATTTTCAGGTCCCCTTTGGCAACATGGAGTCATTGAAAGGGGCAGTGGGATGAGTGCAAGAGAATTTATTCCTGAATTAATAGTCCTTCGTTATAGCTAAGTCTTGTGCATAAGAGGCAGTTTGGCTCCCATCTCCCCAGCACTGCTCCCTTGCATTGGATTTTTATAACAGCCATAATTACAGATGAAAGCTCTGCTTTTATTTTATGTGAGTCGAGGTAAACCTGCCCGATGTCACAACTGACAATCCTCAAGTATAGCCAAGTCTGTGAGGCAGCATCTCCAAACGGTGTCATCTGATGAGTGAGTCACAGCAAAGCCCTGCCTGCTCTCGGGACTGTTTCTCTCGCAGGTATTTTCAGCAGCCATTCTGCTGCTCTCCTGCCACTTCTCTTTGCCTCAGCTTGTCAGGATTAGACAGTTTAACCGATGACCCCAGTTGTCATCAATCTCAATATTGAATGCACCGAGATAACACAGGCAATTCCCTGCTTTGTGAAGACAGGCATTTACGAAGATTTTGTGAAACCATTTTAGCTAAAGAAGACAGACAGCTCTATTTTGTGCCTAATATTTTCTGACAGGTGTGGACACACCCTGGGATAACTCTCTTGTCATCCTGACTAGAAGGTCAAGAGTCTGCATTTGACAGAGAGAATCATCTTTGGCACTCTGACAGAAAAATGAAAACACAGCGGCATCCAGAAAAAAACTAACAAATCCTTTTGTAAACCAGGTGTGCCAGATTTAATATTTCCCAGAGCTTAATTCCTTTTAAATTTTGTAGCTTCTCTTTGAAGATTATCCATGGACCCAACACGAGGCTAAACCAGAAAGTTTAGCTTTTGTTCTTCTGCTAGTCATTATCGGCTTATTGTTTTAAACATCTCAGGCACGGTGAGCAGTGGCTATCTCTGCACTCTGCTCCTCTTTTCTCATTTTCTCCCCACCCAGCACCACCCATCCTCCCCTCTCCTCCCTCTTGCGCGTTTTCATGCTTGTCCTAGGGATCTCCATGCAATGCCTCCCTGCTGTCCCTGGCATGCAGCAGAGCTCAGCTCCTTCTTCGGGAGGAAGAAAACAGGGGCTGGCCTTTGTCACGGCAGCAGCACCACTGTGACCCCACACTTTGTATCCTGGGGGAAATTCTGTCCCCACCAGGATGCAGAGGGTGGGCTCAGACATAAGACATACTGTATCAGAAAATAGCCTGAGCTCTCCTGGGTCATTTCTTGGGCTGGTGCAAATTTCAGCATCTAAATCTAAGCCCACTTCACTGGCAAATATTAGACCCAGAAGAAAACGTAATTTCCTGCTAAGGTAGTAAAGATGACTCTTATAAACATGTTTTGTCTTGATTTTCATGGAAATGAGGTTGTCTGTTAATAAAAAATGAACACATCGCTATTTCATATTTGTTACGTGATAGCCAAGAATCAGACAGTTTTTTTGCAAGGCAGAGGTGGGAATGAGAAAATAAAGCCATGGGTTTTATAGGAGGATCTTTACCAGGGTATGTGGTAGATTTAGAAAAAAAAACTGCTTAGACTTTTCCTTGTCTTTTCTGTCAGAAACGTTGCAAGAAACAGAACCTAACAGCCAGCTTTTGTATCCCTGCTTACCCGTGATGAAAGAGCGCATTCAGCGATGCTGCAGCTATTCACTGTGGTCAGACTATACTTGACCTCGTGGTCCTTTTTGAGGCCAGTCTACTATTGCTTTCAAAGGGTGGGTGACTTTGGGGGGTTCATACCACCACAGGCATGAAGGAGGCATGAGTTTATTGGAAGGTAGGAAGAAGGAAGAAACCTCAGGGTTTACTTGCTTCCTTTTTGGCTCATGCTGCCTCATTGTATGAAGCACTGAGGTGGTGCAACTGGGAAGACCCCCATGGAGATCAGAGCTGGACATAACCCTGCTCTGACTGGCTGTGGCAACCCAGCTTCAGCAGGTGCTGCTGGGTGGTGCTGTATGGAGGGGAGCAGAAGCAGCTGGGTTGACTGCTGCTAATCTGAGCCTCAATGGCTTGTTTTCAAACTTGTGATCTTCTTTGACACACAGAGCAACGCGCGTGGAGTCCGTGGACACCTGTGGGGCTCTGGCAGTAAGTCCTGTGTCTTGCCCCACACCCGTAGTGGTGGGCACAGTACAGCTGACAGCAGAGCATGAACAGATGCACTCACTGAGAATCAAGGGTGAAAGTTCAGTTGACTATGCTGGCGTAATGAGGAACCTGGTAGACTCACTGCTCCACCAGTGCTGGTTTAGGTGGCCCTCGGAGCTCAGCCTTCATTCCAACATCTTCCCCTTCTCCAAGGCAAGAGGAGAAGGGAAGGAAACAGGTGGCACCCAGGCCAGGGTAGAGAGGGGATGGTGGTCAAAAGGCCTGAGCAAGATTTCTTCAGGCTCCAAAGCAGGCAGCAGCACTTCACAGCCAGCAGTCCTCACTCCTCCCAGTCTGCAGTGTCTCAGGGTCCCTTGGCCATACGACTTTCCACGGCCTATTTAGTTTTTCTTTCACACTGTTCAACCATTGCAGTCCCCAGCATTCATGTTTTCCCATAGTGCTGCACTAATCTTTCAACCGATTGGGTCTTGCCTTTGCCTTTTAAGAAGATTTATTAACATTTTACTGCTTTTACTTTACAATAACATCCTTAGTTGCCCTGGCTGAGCAACTGAGGTGTGATTATTTTCACTCGATCCCTGTGCAAACCTGGGAGATAGGTGTCCGTTTCTGCCTGGGAGCACAGCAGATCTTCCTCCAGCTTCCATGGTGGCAAGCCCACCAGGTGAGGAGCAGCAGTATTCTTACCACAGGCATTTTCCACCTTGTGTCCAGCCCTGGACTGTGGCTGAGTGCCTTGGCGGTACAGGTGTATTCCTGATGTGCGTGAAGCCTTGCTGAGGGCTGGCAGGACAGAGCATCTTGCTCATGGGCACACTCCTGATGGCAACCACTTGATGGCAAGGGAGATACTGGCAAAGGTAAGTCCTGTAGTGCTGGTCCTTAGCAGCACCTGGGTCACCCCTTCACTGATAAGCCCTCATCAGCAGTGCTCCAGAGCTTGTGTTTGCACCCTGTTGTGGCTTAGGCTGAGGAGCTGGGGTTCATCCTTGTCAGGAATCTGGGAAAGTCCCAGCTTTTACCATGAAAAAAATCACCATACTTAAGAAATTGCAGTGTGCCCTGGAAACATTTGCTTGGGGAGCACCCAGCAGCTTGCTCCTGAGCATGCAGGACACAGTTTTCCTTCCAGCCTGTGGGTATGGGGTAGGGAAAACTCCAGGGGATGCAGATCCTCACTTGCAGGAGATGGCCAGTGCTTTTACAACCTAAGAAGGCAGGTTACTTGCAGTAAAGCCACCCAGCAGAGTTCAAACAAACAGCCAGCCTTTGTTGACCTCCTCATATAGATAAGTTAAAAAAGCATCAAATTAATTTACCTAGAAATAGAATAGCAATTGCAAGCCAAAGTTTGCCACAATGATTTGCATTACAGTAAA
>NW_010400796.1:0-30331 GCF_000710305.1 Buceros rhinoceros silvestris | reverse complement strand
ATGCTACGCCTTCTCCATGTCGTGGATAGCTCTTAACTGATCATCATCATCACAGCTTGGCTTTGCGAATGAAGATCTGGGAAGGGCTTTTCCCACGCTCACTGCAAGCGATGAGTGCACCACGGGGCCTGTGTGGTGGATTTTTTTAGGTGAGGACTCTCGTTCTTGGCAGGCCCTGGCCGCCCTGTGCCCGGGTCTGTGATGTCCGGAGGTAGAGCAGCGACTCTTTCATGGGCACCCCCTTGCCGTGGGGAAGGAGCTTGCGTGCCCTTGTGAGGTTGAGAGCTCTGCTGGTGGTGGCATGTGCCTCCGGTGGGGTCTCCCAAGCCAGACAGGTCTCAGCTGAAGGGCTTAACTGATAGCGCTTGTACATAATGATGCTTCTCTCCTAGCAATGAAGTCCCAGGTAAACCCCACCTGCTCGGCAGTGCATGTTTCATTCCACAGGGTAACCCTGGCACAAAGAGCATCGTGCCAGATTCCCCTAGGTGCAAATGGGTACAGTTCCTTTCCAGTCAGTGGAGCAGTATCAGGTTGCTCCTGCAAAGAACATGACCTCAGGGACACCCTTGGAAACAGAAAAACAGTTCTGTTAAAATTACCCCCTGTACTCAGTAATACCTGGCTGAGGGGCATAAGAGCATTCCTCTCTCTCTGCCTAAAAACTCCTTCACTGAATCCATTAATCATTCTTATCAGCATGCCCTTTGTTGGGCTGTAAGTGTGTTTGAACTAAAATATTCTAAGTCCAAATCCTCTCCAAGTGATGAGTATCTTCAAGTTCCTAAACTAACACAGGCAATTGATGTCTTACCTACATTAAAGCCTTAAGTAGAGGAACAGTGACCCTGAGAAAGAGAGACTTTATTAAAAGATAACATTTGTCTGACCTATCTGCAACCTCCTACCTAGCTAGGTAAACGTCTTAGGCTGGTAGTTGAAAACAGAACTAAAATATTTTTACTTTGCTTTTTAGCTTCCTAATGTTTGCCCACAGAAAAACCATCATATGGAAAACCAGAGAGTAAGTATCCTAGTATTTCTGAGTGCATTTTGAATTTCCTTCCCTCTGTGATTATCATAAATGCCTTGATATTTATTAGTGCTGTTTGCTTTGTCATTTGTAGACTAACTTGAGAGAGCAGAGCTCTTAGAGCCGAGGGGTATCTGTTACTGAGCATGTGTGTCTGGGTATCTAGCTTCTAGGAGATGTGAATAGCAAAAGAGAGGATGCATGTGTGTGTACGTATATGTATATATACAGGCACACTCACCTACACATATGCTCGTGCTTGGCTTATAGCTGGGGACTCTGGGCAGGATGGGACACTGGCTACTCATGGTTTTGCTTACGTGTCAGGGCTGAAGAAGGCACCATGAATAGCCCCAGCTGAGGCTGCAAGGCAGCTAGCCCTACTTCTACTGCTTGTAAAAACACACGGCAAGATCTCTGAAATATGGTCATAAAATCGATCGGTGAAGAAAAATTAGGCCAAGTTCATCCTGTGCTGAAGGCTAATACAGTATCTTCTGTATGGGACAGGGAACTGAAATACAATGAGCTCATTTGGGTATTCATTTCTGTTTTACTGGAATTTACTTATTTCACTGGCGTACATAGGTATGTGTACATATAACATGTATGTATATATAAAAGCTACATAATTAGAACCATCTGGATTCAATATATCACATACTTATTCAAATAGTTTGGGAAAGGAATAATTTAAATACTGGTTGACCAAAAAAAATCAAGTATAGAAAATCTGGTATTTTTAAAAGTTCAGGCTTCCCCTTTAACTACTTCGAAATACTCAAAACGACCCACGGTGATTCCTAAAGAGGGCAAATAAAGCAGAAAAGCTAAACATTTGCATGCAAAATGGTTTACAGGGAGAAAGTATGTGTGTGCTCGAAAGTAGAAACGCTGTTGGAGGACAAACAGTTAAAGCTTTAGAAAGAATAATTGAAATCTCAGCCTGAAGATCAGCTTCCAGTATCCCCATGGAGTCAGATACTTTCTAGCAATTCCTAAATGCAGGCAAAAATACCAGCTATGTGTTTTCATTTCCTTCCCAAGGAGAAAATTTTGACTCCCAGATCTCCCCCTCCCACTGGCAAGTTCAGACCATGGTAACTAGCATGCATAGTTAGCATAGTTTTGCATTGATACAACACATCCTATAAACATAGCTATACAAACTTGATTGCCCTTGCACAGCATCCTGTTCCCTGGCAACTTATCTAGAGATCTGGCAAGGAAATTTGACACAGTTTTCTCAAAAAAACCCCAAACAACAGAATAAAATATTTACATTCTGTTCAGGTGAGGGAATTTATACTGTCTTGAATCAATCTTTGGGGTATTTAAAAAGATCTATTTAAATACATATGTGTCTGAGTTTAGTTATCCAACACTTGCCCTCTCTTTGGTAGCAAGACAAATGACAATTCTGAGGAATGTGGAGTTTTGCTTTCCTAAAATCTGGTTGATTCCCCTTAGTATTTGCAACATATATTCCTCACCTCCCCCCAGATTAAAACTTTCTTTAAGGCTCACAAAGAAAAAAGGACAGAAAAATTTAATCAGGCTTATTGTTTTTAATTTAGCTTATCATGTTCAAGTCTACCCTATGCAAGACCCTGCACTGTGAAGTGGTCTTCTGTAAAAGTTCACTAGCAATGAGACAACAAGGCAAAGAATATGAAGCCTTCTGCAGTAAAAGGGGAGGAAGGTTGGTTACTTCTAACCTGAGGAGTTAGGAGTTTAAGATACATGACTAAGTACACATACCCCAAGGTGTGAGGCGTTCCAAGCTCCGGCTGGCACCTCTTGGTGCAAAAGATGTTGTGGTTCAGAGGCTGGACAAAAAGGAAGCAGAGCTCTTTTAGGTAAATTGTCTAGAAGAGTCAGAATTGCTTTCTCTCAGACGGACTTTGAAACAGCAAAGCAAAAAGCAAGCAGCCATTTTTATACGCTGATGCGAGCACGCACACGAGTACCACACCATGCAGAAGCCATGGTTAATTGGTAGGTAACCATCCTTTCTCATGCAACCTGCCATCCCTGTGCCTTGTCACGCTGCAGGGGACACTGAGCAGTATCCACCTCCACTGCAGAGTAAAGAAAGACAAGCGTCAGAGCTGCTTTGAGACTGGAAACTTCTCAAAGTCCTGCGCCACGTCCAGGTATTTCCTCAGGTGGAGGGTGCATGTGCACGTTCCCACGCACGGCAATGCCGAGCTGTATTCCCTCCCAGTCCACAGGGCCGCAGAGCTCTCTCTCAGATGACAGAAATCCACAGGCACAATCTTACAGCAGGTCCCAGCACATTCTGCTGCGGAGACAAAGGAAGGGTTTTCCCCACTTTGTCCGGAACAAGCAAAAAGGTAAGGGCACGTCTGGTGTCCAAGACGCAAAGAACATTTCAACCATAGAGTTCTGGGGTCCAGGAAAAGCAGCAGACCAATTAGTTCCCTGACTAATTGCAGAAAATCAGAGCTCATCTAGAGGGAACTTGGAGAACTTTGAGAAAAAGCATTGCAGGAAATACAGCAACATAAGGGAGATCAAACGGAAGGTCACGGTGATTTCTTGGAAGCAAGTAGCTATCTGCGCAGGCAAGTGAGCAAGCAGGAAAGCGTGCTGCCTGGGTTTGAAGGGAACCTTTTAGCGACCTTCTTGAGAAGGAGGGACCTTGCTGATCCCAAGCCCTCTCCACCAGCAAGGGGAACGGCAGTGACATTCTGCACGGATGGCATCCTTGCCAGTAGAGAGAGATTCACAATATCTGAGAAGTGGAGCAGAACAGCTGGGGTGGATTCTGACTAGTTTGCATATCCCAAGGCCAGTCTGTATCTATATTATCTGAAGTCACCTCTGGTTTTTTGCCGAGCACACAAAGGTGGAGCCCAGTGCATGAGCCCCTGGATTTAGCAGGATTAAACAGGTCCCAGGTAGCACGTATCACTTCCATTAGATTGGTTCATCTCTCAGTTAAAATAAAATTAAATGAAATAAAATCCAGGGTTTACTTTAGCAGAAACCTTAAAGCAGTTGAAACTATTTTCCCCCTCCGTAGTTTTATCAGACTACAGTACCCAGAACCATCCCCATGGAGAGCTCTAAAGAACAAGTTCTCCAAAATTACTTTACACTTGTTTTCTGAATCTTCTTGAAGCACAATGGCTAATTGGGATATATCCCAATTTTTACTTACTGCACAACTTGCTTTCAGCAGCACTTCACAGCTATTCCACAAACACAGTTCTGGTGAGGTAAGAAATGTTGTAAACATGAACTATTTTCCAACCCAGTGAGGTAAGGCAATGGGACAAACCTACTCAGCTAGTAGAAGCTGCCTCAGTACCCCACTGAGCAAATGTCTGTCAGGCCACACCTGCCAGCATGAGAACTGAGATACAAAGCAATCTGCATAGTCACTGCGAATTTGAGAGAGCTGAAGACAGTCACGAGTCCTGCACAGGTCTCCATCTGGCACTTCATTTAACAAGGTAAAATGCTTAGTCCTTGGAATAGAGCAGGAATTACTACTCTTAGCCCTATCAGTCTCTTGTCAAAAGCATCGCTGGAGGAGGACTGGGTAGGTAGGTAGGTGGGGGTAAGATACCTACAATCACTGTTGCTCCCCTTTAGCCTAACTTCTTCACTGAAAAAACATGAAGGAGCAGGAGCTCATTGTTCCTCAGAAAACAAAGCAGCAGAGCAAGTTTAAAGAATGAGATACTTCTGAGATTTTTTTTCCTTCTTCCTACTCTGCACACGTCAACCTCAAACCTGAAGGAGAGTCCTAGCAGACATATTCATACTCAAAGACTTCCAATCTGCCAAGTGAAGCCAGAGAAAGCATGAAGAGAAATAGGACATGCAAAAAGGAAGCTGGTAGAACCTCCAAAACCCCTGTGTAAATCAACAGACAGAGAAGACATCATGCAAGGACCTAAAAATTGATTAGGAATTAAAATCTGTTTTAGTCTTACACTTTTCCTGAACTACTCTGAAGCAGAGTTTAGAAGCAGTGAAGAAGAGGTAGAGAACCTTTCTTTGCTCCAGACATCACTGTAGACCAGACCTGAGGTGATGGGACATGTTGCCCTCTCACACACTTGATAGCATAAAACGGGAGGAAATTGTATTCTTAGGGCTGTTCCCAGCTCAGTATCAGTCTGAACATGTTGGTCTCAAACTTTTTTCCCTGAAAGCTATTTTTAAACTAGTCTAAAAGTAGCTTCTATTTTCCTTGATGCTGACTTAGTTCCAATTAAAATAGACTACGCTCCAGTGGTATACATTGGAGTTTGAATGGTGCTCATCAAAATACAGTAAACAATAAAAAACTTGCACTTACACTGAAATATATGTGTCCTTGTTATCTCCTTAAGTCTTCCAAAGGGATTTGGGTTATGAATCACAAACATCCCCCTCAGCATTAGAGTCACATGAGTCAGGAAGATAGTCATCATTAATCACTTTGCAAGCATTTCTAACAAGGTGGTTCCTGCTTGCTGCATGTTTTCATTCACAACAGTCGTTTACACAGCATAAAATGTGTGCCTAGCACTTTACAGACAACTACCACAAAAATTTTGCTTTGTAGTTTTTACAGCTACAGTAAGATCACACAAACCAGAAAAAGATTATTTGTGAATGAAAATTAAAAAAACCCAGAAATTACAACTATGGCATAGTAGCAAGTAATGTTTTTTCCATGGTGTGAAGTATTTCTATAGTATCTTTATACAGTTCCTACTTTTACTACTCACCATTTTGTGTAGAAACCTATTTACACAATTCACTTAAGACTTTAATTAACCATTGTAACCATGAAAGCACTTCACGTCCTCCCCTTTCTCAAAGGGATGCAAATCACTATTTCACTGTAAGACTGTTATAGGGGGAAGACACCCCAGTACTCCACCAAACACACCACTTGCATCGACATGTTTAAGAAGCAGTAGCTGAGGTGCCAGAGTTGCTGTAATCTGAGCAGCTACTAAAAAAAAAATCTGGATATAAAATACATTTTCCACTCTTAAAAGAAGAGATAAAATACTTATTCCATGACTGCCACTTAATTCATGATATTTAAGCAAAGAAAAAGGTTTCATTTGTTCTTCTCAGCATGGTTTGTCAGTTGTCTTTTCAGTGTATAGAAGAGGAAAAAAAATACTCATAATACATAATCTGTATGTATCCACGGGACAGCTGTATATGCTTGTGCATATTTTTTCAGGACTGCCAATTAGCCTACAGTCCTTTCACTGGTAAGAAATGTTTATACTCTTTTCTAAGGCTTTCCTCCAAATACCACAGCTGTTATTTTGGACTTCAGTGCCATGAACGAATGCACCAGCCCACAAGACAGTCCAGAGTTATGAAACAAGAGCTGTGAAAACAATGCAGTTAAGGACACAAGTAAGTTTCAGAGTACTCTGTTACAAGCTGTTTATTAGAACTTCACTTTGACAATAAATAAGGTATGTCCAAAGCAATCAAAATGTAATTTAGAAAGTTAAACAACTGAGGTTTTCACAATGCATTTTTTTATATATATACACACGTGATTTACTGCATTTTAAACACCAGTTCACCTGGAGCTGTACAACAGTAGGATGTCAATTTCTTAAATTCACACAGCAGGAAACTACCAAGACATATCTTTGATCTGGAAGCTGTGTGTGTAAAAATAATCCCAACCCATACTAGCTTCAGGCTGGATAGTCCACTGTTACAACTGAAACTCTCTGTTCATCAGACTAGCTGCTGAATTCAAATCCAGATGTATGGCTTACCCAGGAGAAACAGTGTCTTTCAGATTTATGGTTTTAAAGAACAAGTGAGACACTCAATTCCAACAGCACAATTTGTAGTTTACTGCGCTGCTGCACCCCCTGCTCTGCCCTCAAGGCAAGTGGCACGAAACAAACTTCTGTAAAGGATGATAATTTTCAATGCGGTAAATTCCTAGTAAGTATAAACTTTGCACTTCAACTTACTGTTAATTATGAAAACGTCTTTTCTTTTTGGTCAAATGAATTAGCATTTCTTCACTTAAATACTCAACGCTTATTCACTTAAATGCTCAAATACTCAATTATGCCTTCATAATAGTTTTAAGAGTTTGACATTCACATTAACTTCAAAAGAATGTTCCTGTTAAATAAAGCACCAAGTTTTCCCCATCTATTTATTCCTTAAAGAAAGTCTGAGACAAGGGGTTTTTAAACATTAGTTCTGCTAAGAGCTGTAATTTTAAAACAAAATTCAGTTCTTATGGTTTGATCAAAGCCATGTTTCCAAAGTGAGCTTTATGTATTCTGTGCAACATCCGATTTTCTTTAAGTGCAGAAGTACAGGTCTCAAAGTTATGCGGCTGCAATCGAGTTATCTGCTTGACGACCCTGAGGCTTTAAGAAAACAGAGAATTAAAGGAAAAAAAACTCCACAACCTGCTACAGACCATTTATAAGGCTACTACGAAACTCCCTTTGTAATACACTGTGTTGATCAATGTAGCTTTAGTACACCCGTGTAGCATTACGTCTATCCTCACTTCTAACCAGTTTCAATAGCAGCACAAACACTGAGGGCATCCAACAGAAATTTCAGTTTGTCCCGGTGAGTGCTTGGTAGAGGCCACAGCTCCTCAACTGCCCTGTTAAATGCCAAGAGCAACCCCCTACACATTTGGACAATTTGGCACAAGGTCTGGTTGACCAGAGTTCTGAGTATTCCTGCAGTATAAAAAGCTGATAATTATCAATGCATAAACCAGGAATGACACTTACAGTTTCTTGGAGGAATTTTAAGCAGTCACTAGAGATGAGAGGGAGCAAGGGGAAGTTTTAAAGAACAAAAAGCATCCTTACAATTAGCTTTTTTGGAGATGACTTCAAAGCAAAAGAAAAAATTCTGAAGCCTGAGATTCTGCAGGAATGTTGAGAACTCCATGCTTTTGAGGAAAAAAGTCTTTTGTATTGACTTAAGAGGACATCATGACAACCAGTCTAGAAGAGCCACTGATTGACAGCATATGCAAAAGTTCTCCCTATCTCTTCTGACAAAAAGAAAATGGAAAGAATGTCAGGCCTGCTTCCTGAAAACAGGATTACAGATGTCTGAACAAGCCCTCCTCAAGTCATATAAACAAACTCTTCAGGCTCCTCGCTTGCTAAGAGCTGCTAAAAAGTGAATACCACATTCTGGAGACAGCAGCAGTGGAATGACGAAGCATTGTTTTGGGCAGCTGGATTTAAATGATTCTTAAAAAGTCAAAAGAAGCCTGTGATGTATTTTTCACAACCTGATGGAATCGTCTTCAGAGTCATACCACTTAAGAAAAAAAATCCTAGACTGAGTGATTCACTGAGAAGATGTGTTTTTAAAAGTTATTTAGGAAGGTGTGGGATGCTACAGTTTTCTGAACCTCATCATACCAGTGGCTCGAGCACTTTTCTTTCAGAAGTGCCACAAGTTATGGCATTAAAGTACTTCATTACATTTAGCTCAATCCATTGTGCTCAAAATACAGACAACTTTAAAACTAATTTTACAGGGTAAGATGTGGAAGAACAGGGATAGGCTAAGCACAGTCAGCTAGTTCATCTAATCATAACCAAACACCTGTTGCATTTAAAGAGATCCAAGGATTTTGGTTGATGAAACCAATGCACAACCCAAGACTCTTCAAAGCAAATAACTCTGTTACAGGCTGGCCATTTTAGTCTGCTTGGAAACACTTGGCTTGGAACACCGCTGGGGCAGTAGTCCCCAAAAACTGAGCAGCCCCACAGCGAGCCTTTAAACACAAGGCACTTCTCAAGGTCTTACCTTTACAAAAATATGTGTTGGTATGAATCGTCTGAGCAACTGATTAGTGAAGCTTGGGAATCGCAGCAAGTTAACATGGAGAGATGGTAACTGCTGATAGCCAGCCATCAGAGGATAGAAGTTATATAACATCTCTTGCTGTGCGCCAGGAAGGATTCTCAATCGGATCTTACAAAGGAAAAGAGAAAAGCCACAAACACAGCTAAGTTCTGTGACCAAAAGCAGTCCTCTGTTTACTTTACGCAGAGTTTACTTTCTGAAGTTGGAAAGAATGCATCTACTTTCCTGTTCTAGTTAAACTACGGTTTCTCTTCTGAAACACCATGCTAGCCATAAACAACACGACAAACAGCTCCTAGTCAGGTTTCCATTTCGCCCTTCCTTAAATGGAGTCTGCATCCATGTGCTCTTCCAGACAGAATTTGCCATACTTTAAATATCTAAAAAACAACGAGTTTGTCCTCTGTGCATGTCAGTGTACATCTAATCAATGTATTCTTCACTACCAGATAAGCCAGCAGGATCGGTAGGTGTGACAATTTTGTACCTGTTTAAGGCCAGAGAACATGAAGGCATCACTGGGTTCCACTGACACTTCCACATCCTGGACTAAGTTGGTCTTATTTTGCAGGTGATATCTGACAGGTAGGGATTCTCGAACTCGTCCAAATGATGGCAGATCTTTGGAAAGAAAGTATTCAAATACACTTTAAAGTTCTATACATAAAAAATAAGTCTATCACAAACAGTGGTGAAAAGTTTGAAGAAAAGTACACATACAACTAGGCATCTAAAGCATTTCTGACAAGATTTTTTTGAAAAAGATTAAAGAACAGAACACAACTTCACTATTACTTTTCAAAAACACTTCTTCAACATCTAGTTACAAACCCCCCCAGCTGCTAACACTGTTCAAGAATGCTAACTAGGAAGTCACTTTGCTTGCTGCTGGTTATTTTCAGCTTACCAAAATCTTACAACATACTGTCAGGAAGCCCCTTCAAAATACAACAGGGAAGGATGGTGGAAAAATTTCAGCACAGATGAAACCAATCTGAGGAAAGCATAGGAGTTCTGTGTTTTCAGTGAGCTCTCCACTCATTCTCTGCTCTTGTGCAGGTGAAGTGCTAGAAGACAAACAGTTCACCTGCCCACAAGCAGCTCCAATTCTGCAGGCTGCATCTTTCCTGGGATGCAGCCAGGGCATGGGTGGACAGAACAATTCTTGCCACAGGCATCTAGAGAAACCTACTGGGAAGGCAGCATCAGCAGAGGTAACTCTGACCTTTGTACTGCCACATAACACAGACTGATCCATGGACAGCTTTTAAGAGAATGCATGTGCGGTACTAATTTCTAGCTCTTCCCTTGAACTGAAGTGAAGAGAGAGGGGTAAGGCTTGAGGCAGTCTAAGTGATGATACAGTTTCTTTCAGTAGCTCCATAATACCCAACACCAATTTCCTGTCTTTTGCTACAGTAAACGCAAGCCCTGGATGCTGTAGAACTTCGGCAGTCCTAAAAATTCCAACTGGGACATATATATTGCCAGATTAATATTACCTGCATTAACATGGAGGGGAATGCTCTCTACAATCACATGCGGTAGAGTGATGACTGTACTGACAACAGGTACACTTTCCACAGGTGAACTTCTGCAGGAAAAGATCAAATGTAGATCACGTTTAAAGTTATACAACATAACGTATCAAGTGAGTACATTATAAGAACACCACTTGTACGTGATGAAACTAAAATTGTAGTAATTGCAGTGGGGGAAAGAAAAGACTCAAATCCTTACACTGGATTGTTTGAAGTGTGCAAAAAAGTGCCTTAGCACGGAGCTAAAATAGCAAAAGACAAGTAAGAACACCAAGTAGCTCTAAAACTAAAGAAAAATAAACTAGAAAGATATACCTCAATATTTGTCTTTGAAAACTAAGCAAACACATTAGCTATTTTCCCACTCTAGATTGTGGTCTTGTTTTCTTATTTTAAAAGTTTGTTTCTTTCTATTGCTAAACTATTCCTTTGACTTGTCTTCTCAAGTGAAATATCTAATGTCTGGAGAAAACAGGTAATAGAAGGTGAAAAAACAGCTTTGTAACTGATCCAAGATCATACAAAGTAGAAAGCTTCATGGAATGTTAAAAACATAGCCACATATTTAGTTCTTAAGTGAAATATGTATTTATTCAGAAGTCTAACAAGCTAAGTAGTAATTAGTAAGGTCCACTAGACAGTGCTTGCTACCAAAAAAAGCCAAACACTTCCCCCCAACACCCACCCCAAACCCCAATTCACCATCATCTCTAAAAACAAACCAACTTACTTCCTCTCCCCATCCAGGCCAAGGGATACTTACCTCTTCCAGGAAATTATATAACATCCAGTTGCCACTCCACTGGCATTACTAACTGGAGGACATCGAAGGCAAAAGCATTCACTGGCACTCTCACCTGTCTGTAAAACAACTATCAGCAAGATTTTGTTTAAAATCAAAGCATAATCAGTACTGCAGAAGCCACCAAGTCTAAATATCTACAAACACAAGTGTGCAGCCAGAAAGGCCTTTGAAATGCTTTGCAAACTGTACCTACGTAATACATAAATTCAATTTTAAAAGTGCCATTTCACTTAGTGATTTTCTTAAAAAAGGAAGAAAATAGGTGAAGAGGTGTTTCAGTCATTCACAAGAATAATGTATCATTATTAAGCCTTACACAGAGCAGGGGATAGGGAATCAACCAAGAGGTGAACAGCTGAGTACCTGACATCTGAGGCAATTCACACCTCCCATACCTCCTAGCAATTAGCTCTTTAGGAGCATCAACCAGAAGCCACAAAACACAAGGTGCCAAAGCTGAGGATGAAATCTCATAGTTTGAGGACTAAGGAACCTGGGAAATAATGGCTTTTTTGCCAAGTAACCCTTGAATTTACAGAGGAACTTGAGTCTTGCAAGCTCTTGATTACATGGGTGGACAGCTGCCCCACAATGAGGCAGCAATCCAGACTGCCTGATTTATTCCAAGTTTTGATAGAATACAAGTTTTCACATCTGACTCGGCAAATGCAAAGACAAAGGTTTTTTTAAGATTTTGGATCAGGCCTACTGCTAAGTACACGATTTATTTGACTTCAGAATTAACATACTGAACTCTTACAGCTTGAGAAACGCAAACACAAAATATCTTACAGGTAAGTTATTAAATTGTGTTAGCTTAAAAAAAAATACACTCACTTCTAACTGTTCTTTACAGCCTACCCCCTCTAGCTGCACACTTCTCCGTTTCACAGGTGCAGTCATGAACATGGATCACTTCAGCATTTGGATGCTGCCTCTATCACGTGAGAAAGCGTTTGCATTCCAGAAAGTGTATGTTGTACATAAACACTGGAAATATCTTTCCTATGGATATCTAAGAAGTTGCATATCAGAAATACTTTCAGGTGCTTTCCCTGACATCTGTTACATCTAGAATTTTGGTTACCATTTATCATTCCAGTCTATTTACTTGATCCAGTGAAGCAGAACTACATTTTGAAGCATACTGCTGTCTAGGTTGTATAAGCAACCATAGTATTAAGCAACTTTCTTCTATTTAGAGGTTGATAAGCCAGTGCTATTTAAAATGTTCCCCTTTCTTACTCCCATCTTATGCAAAAAAAAAAAATCCTCCTGATAGAGAGCATAATTCAAGAAAACTTACCATTATCCACATGAGACTCTAGTTGATCTACTGGGGTCATGGCAGCTGACAGCTGTAGCTGGCTGGTTACAATAGTGAGAGGCCACGGAGAGGCACTCAGGATGTCTGTCATCAGTAAAAACGGTATATCTGCGAATACTCTGTCCAAGTGCTCCAGCTGTCAAGACAGACACAAGATCCGCCTATTTCTAACGAAACAGGGTGTGACCACTGAAAGCAGTGCGATTCCAAAATACCAACCATTTTTCAACCACGTACCTTTGTAGAGACAAATTTGACAGCAACGTCAAAAGGAAATACTGTTTCTATGGTTACAGTTTCATCCTGCATAGGTAACAAAAGGGGTGGAAAGTAGAGGGGAGAAAGTTATGTTCAGTTTCAGATCTGGCTACTGATGTCAATGGTCACTAATGCAAAGTTACTTTTAATCATCATTTTAATCAAGTTCTCCCCAGGACAGAATGTATCTAGTGTATTAAATATAGGAAGCTTTTCTTCTGATTCTCCAGGGAGACCTCATAGCAGCCTTCCACTACTTACAGGGGCCTACAGGAAAGATGGGGAGGAACTCTTCATCAGGGATCATAATGATAGAAAGAAGAGTATCATTTTCAAACCAGAAGAGGGTAGATTTAGATTAGATGCAAGAAAAAAAATTCTTTACTCTGAGGATGGTTAGACAATGAAACAGGCTGTCCAGAGAGGCTGTGGATGTCCCCTCCTTGGAAGCGTTCAAGGTCAGGTTGGATGGGACTTTGAGCAACCTGATCTAGTAGGTGTTTCAGCCCATGGCAGGAGGGTTGGAACTAGGTGATCTTTAAGGTCCCTTCCAACCCAAACCATTCTGAGTCTATGATTACACTTATGAAACTGCTCACCCTAAATTGGAGTACTGTACTGATTTAGCATTTTTTCTATCTACTAGAAAGGTGTCTGAGAGACTGG
This sequence comes from Buceros rhinoceros silvestris, assembly GCF_000710305.1. Lineage (NCBI taxonomy): Eukaryota > Metazoa > Chordata > Aves > Bucerotiformes > Bucerotidae > Buceros > Buceros rhinoceros. The sequence continues at coordinate 16,823 of NW_010400796.1, read as the reverse complement.
GAATTACAGCCTTTAGACTGAGAATATTTCTTGCATTTCATTAATGTATCTCCAGCAATTGGTGTAGCTTTACATCTTACCCGGTGACATTTGCAGAGGATTTCTTTCCCCTCAACGATAGTATTGACTAAGTAAGAAATGTAAACCAGAAACATTCTTGCACCAACTGTTCCACAACGAATGTATATTGGTTTTTCCAGCTGCAAAATAAAGGAGACAGTATTAGTCAAGCTATACCTAAAGTACATTAATTAGTCCTAGAGCTGTCCAAAACTTATTAATGATCTTGCTTGGTCCAAGGGGCAATAGTAGAATGGGTATTATTTTGACCGTAAAGAATCTCCTACAATGCAAGATCTTAATCGGGCAGCGAATGATTTTAATCAGAGCAGCACAACTCCAGTTGCTTCACTACTGGTGCTTGTCTGTTACTTAACAGCACAAGAAAAGAACTTTTACTGTGTAACACACGATATACCCATACTAGTCACAATTTCAGTTCAGTGCAACGTCTGCATATTTGATCCTCTTCCATGTTAAATAACACTTGGTGACTATTATTATCTACTATCCATTAGGCAGTGCATTTAATTAGCTGTTGAGATTAGCCTCCTTATTTTATTTCTCATCTCCCAGCTGCACCATCAATCCCAATCATATCTTATTCTTGAATTTAATCCAAAAGGGGAACCTGCTGAAAAAATAACTACAAGTAAACAATAGCTAAAATATGGAATAAGTATCTCATTAATCCATTCAGATATCTGAAAGAAAACATAGGTCCTTCTATGAGAGCCTTTTATTAGGTGATTCCCATTTTCCCAAGTGTGATAGAGGAAGAAGGTTTTAAGTCTTCACCTTTTCCCCTGGTTGCAAGTCTCCCACAGGGATATCAGGAAGCAATGCAGGAAAGGAGTCATCACATGTATCTGATCCATGAAGAGTCACCTGAGTTTTCTGAGTCAGGTTGGCATCTTGCCCTAGGATTAAAAACAGTCTTCATATCTGCGCTGGCTTACATCACTGAAGCAAGAAAGCAGTAACTAAAAAAATAGGATATTAATCTCAAAAAGCAATGCATGAGGAACTAACGTTGTTCATTTGAAGGAATCTTTCAAAAGTACCAGCAAAGAGTAGATTCCACAACACCTTAAGTTTTCTAAGTTGGAGGCTTCACATCCTGCAAGGTTTTTTTGTTTCACCTATTGACACCAGGAAAAAAAAAGTCTGAAAGCATATCTAGATACTCCCTACCATATAAAAAAACCACAAAATGATTATGTGATCCAAGTTTTTTCTTGGTCTCTATGTGAAGTAAAAAGGAAGTTTCACTGTCCCGTGATTCTTCTGTTTTCAAAAGCATGGCTTAATGCTTTTGCATCTTTAAATTGTTCTTCTAAATCTGTGTTGCAAACACATTTTAAAATAAGTATAGAAGTTAGGTGACACTATTCTTCAGTCAGAGGTTGACTAGAACAATGGCATTACTGCAGTCATGTGGGATAATTTTCAAAGCAAAACAACCCACATCTTGCCAAAGCACTGCAACTGTGGAAAATGTATCGCCTTCCCTATAAATTAAATGTCAAATTTCAATTGTTCCTTTAATGTAATCAGCGAGCCCACACTGACCTTGCATATCACATGTTAAGAGTCAGGATCAAGACCTGACAATTATTAAACACTGCTTTAGCAGCCAAGCCCAAACACCCAATTAGATAAGTAGGAAGAACACTCCACTGACTTTAATGAACCGTACAACTGTATAGAAAATGTGGTTCTATTTCAGAGTACACAGCACATCTTGCATGCTAGTGACTTCATGTTTTTGCCTTTTAGGATATTGCTACAAATAGACATACCAAGTATAACATTTGAACTTCACACGTTGAAAACTGTCAGCAATAACTACGTACAGCTAATTAGAACTTAGACATACAACATTTGTATTTTTTCCTTTAATTCAGCTCTCCACTGCTCCCCAAATTTCAAGCTGTTTAAAAACAAAACCACATTGTCCAGGGCAGGGGAAAAAAAGCAGGGGTGGATGTGGGAGAAAACCCAAAAACTATACTTAAACATTTATCTAGCACTGTCCAATGCTTTCATCTCAGCAAGAAAAAGACCTATCTCCTGGGAAAACAGTTTATGAGCAAATTAAAAGGTTAGGAAGCAATACAAAAGTTGTTTCCATGTTTTCTTCCAAACTTGTAGACTTATCTTTTGAAAAAAGCCACAAAAACACCACTGACAAGCAATGGTTAAGGCAACCATAAATGTATGAGACTGTTAGCTCTTGTTCTCACCACTAGTATCTCACCTTTCCCAACGTTCACTTGGTTTTGGCCCTTAATTACTGCAGGAGTGCCATTTACTATGTTTCTCTGCATTGCATCAAGAACAAGAATTCAATTAGGAGACTGCTGTATTAAAAGAAAATAGCCCCAGATACCTGGCTTTAAACCTGCTGTGAGCTTAACATCTTTGGCCACTGTCTCCTCATGTGACTGGACTGTCACAATCAAACAATACATTTCATTAGTCAGGGCAGGAGGTTCATGACGGAGCTGAACAGAAATGTTTGGCACTCTAGAAATAATCCTTTAAAAGAAAAGATTTGGTTATTGTAAGTTTCTTAAACAACAGGTTTTTAAGCCTAGCTTAAAGGAAATTAAAAGAGCCTATTGTTTAGGAGAGTTCTGACAACTGGTGGCTTATTCAGGTAGGAGATACAAGATTCCTGAAAAGCAACACGAAGCGAACAACTCTACAGAAACAGTTTGAAACCCCAGTAACAAGTGTTAATGGTTCAGATGTTCTGCCAGGAAAGGAAAAAAAAAAGCACCCCCAACAACAATCGAATTTAATTATTTTGAATATATCTAAATTAGTATTAACCTAATTATTAATAATTATTGCCCAACACAGTTCCTTAGGAATTCTTTGTTTGTGTAATGGCTTTTGTAAGAGAAAAATATCACCTCCTAGTTTGCACAAAAATCTGGGAAAAGTCTGCATAGCAAAATTAGGCGAAGGAGAGAACTAAAGCTTACTACTTCTGCTGAGAGATCAATGCAAGCTTTTTCTGTACTTCTAGCTATCTGGAGCCTCAGCACCTATCTTATCCACAGTTAAGCAAAGACATATTAAAAAGCTTGTACTAAAGAAGTCCCAACAAGTCCCTCTTCTTTTAGGCAGAATGATCAGGACTTCACAGGAGACTCAGAATGACACACTATACGTATTTCCAAGTTTTTACTCACATAGTGCTTGCCTGAATAGTCAAACTGTCCCAGTGCACTTCATTATCTGGAAGCTTAGGTCTCCGCCTGAAGGAACGTGCTGCCTGTAATGCTTCTTGAGATGAAGCAGCATCCCCACCTCCTCCACGCCAGTTCAGAATCACACAGCGGCCAGATTCACTTCCCAGGATCAAATCCACAGAGGTGATCTGATAGACACAAATTTAAACACGTACTGACAACTATGTCTTCAGATCACCTATTGTAAGAGTACAGCTTTCCAACACGGAAAGATGTGTATCACCAAAAATCTTCTGGCAGCTTTGCAGACTAAAGGCACCTCATCACACCAGGATTTTATTTAATGAAACAGTGGTGGGAAACATATCCATGCTCGTGTGTGCAGAACAGTATTTTGTAGTTTCCTACCCTGCCATGGTACTATATCACTCTCCCTTTTTTTTTTTAAATGTATTGTACATACGAAAAAAACAAACAACCCCAAAAAAACAACTTGAAGGAAGTTTTCATTACTTGCTTTGGCATTTTCAATAAAATTTTACATTCATTTTTGGTACTTGGGTTCAAGAATTCAGACATTTAGAACTGCAGTGACTTTAGTAACTGGTGCCAGATTAGAGGCAGCTTTGTAGTTTCGAGTTCCTTGAAAGCATCAGTAAGAAAGGTGTAAAACAAATTGACAAACCTCAATCTTTTTTCCTACATCTTCAGTTTTTGCAACAAATTTGAAAGTGAACTTTCTTGTTTTGCCAGGGACTAAGCACATTGTTCCTTGTGATGACTGTTCTAGAATATCACTTTTTTGATAGGCTTCTTCTACCACACAGTATTGGTTGTAATCCTACAACAGAATAGCGGGGGAAAAAAGTTAGTAAATCCAGATTTAAAACATCTTTAGACAGTAATGGTAGCACAGCAAAAATTAATGCTCTGCATTACTGGATCAAACTATACAGGTTCTTGCTATTTTTCACACTATTGAAGTTAGACTGAGCAAGTAATGACAACATAATTCTTTGACACAAGATATCCATTAATGTAACTTCATGCAAGAACATTGAGAAAAATAAGACATTAAAATGATACTTCTGAAACTTTAGAGTTTCACAGAAAAATAAAGATACAAAAGTTTAAATAATCTGCATTTCAGAGTTGTATCATAGTATCAATATATTTGTCAAAAGTGATAGATAATGCAAAAAGGAAAAACATCTTTCCAACTTCAATGTTAACAAACTCTTTGAAAAGAATGTTTGAAATTTTTTGTTTAAAATGACTAATAGATATTCCATTCTTATCATAAGCTTCTATCACTAGGTCAGAGATAGAACATAGTTACCTGATTATTGAAACTGATGCAGAGCTTAGAAAACCTGATAGGATGAGGACAATCAGCTCTCAAATATACATCAAACTGTACAGGAACATCAACATGAAAACTAGGAGCAAGAAATTTTGCTTTGCACTGCACTGGAATTAAAAAAAAAAAAAGAGAAACAAACAAGAAGTAAGTGTTAAACACAAACACCACCACTAAATTCCAGAAGCATGCTCTTGAAATAACTGGGGTCAGCATTATTCTGTGTATACTCTTAAAACTGGTTTGTACGTAAGTGGGACAAATTAGGCTAGTCACACCAGCACAGAAATCCACTTTTCAGCACTTGGCCAGAACCTCTGCATAGGACAGGAGAGGGAGACATCCACCAGAAAAAAAAAAAAATTAATCCTGTACACGTAGATACACTTATTTTGTAGTTAACACTCATTCCTGCCGCCTTTCTACAGGGAGTATTACTTTACACACATTCTGCCTTCTTTCTTCCGAATCCTACTTCAAAGCATACCAGAGTGGCAGAAGTGTTTCAAAACGCAAGGAATCGCTCTTTAGTAACCCATACCTGGGACAAGAGATCACTAGTTTCTCTCATGATTTATCATCTTTCTGACTTAGATACAGAACAGAGCAGTGCTGAAACAAGAGTTTCAGTGTTGCTGGCTTTAACACACACTTTCTGTTTTTTCCAGATTAGTTAGTTATTTGAGATACAGCTACACTGAAATTTATAATGTGGTGTAAATTTTCTTTCTTACTTACCAAATGGTATAAAATCTTGGACTTCTATTGTAAAAACATTGCTGCCTGCCAAGGAAACACGATCAGCCCACAATTTTTGTGATGCTTTCACAGCAGCAGTGTCACAATCTGGTTCAGGATCAGGGCTTTCATTCTGTATCCAGACACAAGATGACAAACAACAATAAAAGAAAGCAATCAAACGCTGACTCCTCCTAAGATTATTTAAAAGGGTAATAGGAGTTTTGCCACTTACCATTAGAACTTTTATTAAATTTTTTTCTATTCGAGATTTCTGATCTTCTGTAAGAGTAGACGCTAACAAAACAAAACCAAAGATTACAAGACAGAAACAAGCATTCTTACTTTTTTTTGAAAGGTAGTTATTTTTTCCCTTTAGACTGTATCCTTCAAAAAACACATTCTGAGGAAAAAGTTTCTAACATCCATCTACCAGCAATGAAGGATTCATTCAGTTTTCAGAATTTCCTCCATTTTAAGCATTACCTCTTAATTCTACAGCAACAAACAAACAAAAAATTTTGATTAGACAAGCATTTTATAATTTATTGGAGGAAAATCCCAAGAGAATAGTGCCTATAACTTCTTGTTATTTATGTTTAAAAATAGAATAAACAGTAGGGAAGTCTGGAACATACAAAGATGCAAGCTCAGACAGTATTGGAAACAACAACTGGAAGGCAACAGGAATAAAAGAGGACTAATTGAAATAAGCATTCTTCTCCTGAAGATGAAGAAAGGAGGGTTTGTCCCATTGGCTTTTACGACAAAGCAGAGTAGCTTGGCTAGTAACAGAAGATGCAAACTCATTTTTACCACACCTACCCTAATAGTTGTATTAGTTAGCAATTTAAGGCACAAAAGGATTATTTCTGTAACATCAAGTTTACAGATTTTACACGAAGCAGAGTGCTTGTGCATTATTACTGTGTAGCCACCCTATGTCACTTTATATTTTCTCTAGATTATATCACATGCATATTACATCAGCAGAGTTCTATCAAAAAGTCCAAGAGAAGAACATTCAGGATTTTAAAGTCCAGAAAAAATGTGCTAGCTTTGTTACTTAACAGGCAAAACGTTCTTCCCCTTTCTCCCCACATCCCAAAGCTCAGGAAGTTTCCGTTACATTATTTGAACGGTCTCAAATGAAGCTCTGTGCCTCAGATATCCTGACACAGTCTATTTGAATGCAATGGATTTTAACACAGAAAAGCAAGAAAATTCAACTTCCAGCATACAAGAGAAGGTATACAGTTATTTTGTAGTCAAATCATTTGAAGAACTGTAAGCACTGTGTTGGACAACGATTTGTCAGATTTCCAAACATATGTACTTTAATTTTTCTGTATAGGCTGAGTATATTTCTTAAAAGAATACCTCTACCCAGTAGCTCTAAAGAGTATGTTATATAATCTCTTAGCTGGGCCATCAGATATGAACATTTAAGAGCTGTCGTCAATATGGAAGTGAGAAGAGTCCACCATCCTTCGCTGCGATATTCACACATAACATAATCCAAGAGCCTGCAACACAGTAAGATTGAGAGAAAAACAAGTTATACACACACTAATACTGTTAGAAGCTCACATTTATTTAGTATCATTAATACAAAATTCATGTTCACTAATACAAATGCTAGATTAAAGTCCAACCTGCTGTTTACCCATGTCCACCCTTATTGAAAACAGCATGAAATTATTGTAGAAATAAAACCCAAACGCACTTATTCCATGAAATTTCTATTTCAGGCTAGAACAATTTTCACAAGAGAACAACAGGAAAATTTACCTGTCTTCACAAAAAGCATTAGCAAAACAGCAACTGGACAGAAGAGTCTTAGTCCAGCATTACATTAAAAATACACTTTATGTGTGCAGTGAGTTTTAAGAAAAACGAACCAAAACCCCACAATAAAAGTCCTCTTCCAAACTGAAGAATTTTAATGTTCCTTAAGCTGAGGTTTCTTTTCCCTTCTACCTTCTATTGCCTGCTCCCTTTGAGGGTTTCAAAGGCTTACAAACAACACATGCATCAATCTTTATCAGGCAAAACTGCACAACTAGTTATGGTTTTAATACTGAACAATGCTATTACTAGTAAAGCAGAAGTTAATTTTTTTTAAACTGTTTAGCTGCTGAGGATGAGCGTTTCTGCCTACTTCACAAAAATCTATCAAAACATAAAAAACAAATGCCAGTTTGTGTAAAACTTAGTCTTGATGCAAACCGAAATTCTTATCCTAGCCTATCTTCTCCATGTAGCTTAGTAACAACAATAAACACATCTCTCCTACCTCAAACATACTCCCGTTACAACATATCATTAATCAGGTTTCAAAGATCATAAGTAATTAGGGGGCAGGGGGACACATTTCTGTATTTTTTGAATTCTGTGGCTACGAAGTCGGTAATTAAATGTAACTATATACCGATTGCAGTAGCAGGCAAGTTTCAGAACTCACTCCTGAGAGAGGGAGAGAAAGACATCACTCAGTCAGTGAGCTAGAAATAAGCAGTGTTTACCCAGTAAGGCAAACGCCCATCACAGCTTAGAGCGGGAAGTTTTTCTACTCTAATAACTGACTCAACATATCTGTTTTGCTTTCTTTAATATAAGAGGCATTCAGACCCCAAAGCTTGTGCTTCAAATCCAGGTACGAGGAGCATCTTAGATGAGCTTCTAACATCACCTCACAGCAACAAGACATGGGGTCTTAGTGAGAAGACTAGCACGTGAAAGAAGCAATCATGGATGGTACTCACTTCAAAGCTTTTGCGTAATCTTTAGCGTAGTAATATTCTTCTCCCATTTGAACCACTGATTAAAAAAAAATTAAGAAAATGGTCCATATCAATACCAAAAGTCTTTGCAAAATTTATTTTTTAAAATGCATCTGATTATCTATACTCACTCAAATGACTTTTCATTCTTGGACATTTGTATTTCTTGAACTGTGCGACAGCATTGCTCAACAAAGTAATTATTAGCTCCTAATAGAAAAAAACAGCACTGACATCATTATATATGTAAACATTAGGATAATGTTAGAAAACAGAATTTCTTTTTGTGGAATGAAACTTACTGAGTGAAGGACATTTCTCTCTTTCAACTGTAGGGATAAAATCCCCATTTTTTCCTTTTCAGGATCAGAAAGATCAAAGCCTGCATAAGACAATGAAAAATCCATGATATTGGAATTTTGTCGAGACCCAAAGGGAATTATCTATGTGGTGAGCTATATACAAAGCAAGCTCCAACTCAAGCGTACTCAAACTTGTAAACATTCTTTTGCCTAGGAGAGGGATTGTATCGCTTTAAGCGCTCATCCATCCTCCATGTTCTAGAGGGGAAATTCTGGGACAAATCTCTTGCATTTTGTTTAAAAGAAGTTATCTGAAGCTACCCAAAAATAGCAAACTACAGTAAGACGACCTAGTGTTTAAACTGCATCTATTAACATTTAAAGCACATATGTTAAGATAAATTTGTAGCCCTTTCCTATCTGATTTCAAGTAAGGATTCAAATTTACATTTAGAGAACGCCAGCATACGAAGAACTGTATAGGCCTTTAAAACGCTATAAGCTCTGGTCAGAACCAAAACCACTGAATATATTAACAGATGAAGTTTCTCTTAAACTGTTAAATCATGGCAGTAGTTTTTAACTAATTTTGAAATAGTAACACTTGAAGATAAAAGATATTAGACAGTACTGTATTTACAACAAGTGAAATAAAGTTTTTAAAAAAGGGCAGTGATGAAGTAGCAAAGCCCAAAGGACATGCAGAAAATTAAGAATTGGAAACCAAACTGAGACAGAGAAAGGGACTTAAAACCTCGGTCAACAATGCAGATCTCAGAACTGTATGTGTATTAATACATAGCTTAAAGCTGTATATTCAAAGCCCAAATTTCTGAGAAAACATCCCCCTTAAAAAACCCACAAACTCCTTTCTTAGCCTAAAATCTAGTCATTGCACGCTCTCAATCCATTTCAAAATCCAGAAAGTTTTTTCAGAAAGAGTCATGAGTTCCTGTCTACAGTTGACAGGATACAGTATGGATGGCAGGATGAATTCATAACAACTGCATTCAAGGACATCATTACTTTTGCTGTTCTCCAACTTCTCTTCCCAGGAGTGCATCTCACTGCACTCAGGCACTCCTGCAGCACAACGACTACAGGTAGCTTAGACAGCAAGAGAAAGAGAAGAGCAGCAGAGCTTCAGTATGGCCCATGAAACTTTGATGAAGACCTGATCCTGCACAAACCTGCGGTTCCTTTTTCTATTTGTTACAGAGATCAAACACACATCCTGTACTTCCAACTAACAAGAGTGAGATCTCAGCCTTGCATTTGTCTCAGTGGAAAAGGTATTACTTGCTAATGCTCAGTAAGTCAGCTGGCAGGATCAGCAGCTGGAAACACTTGTCCGAACTCCACAGATGCAAGACACAGAAACGTACTTAATATTCCCTGCCGCCATGGTCTTTGCCCGTAGAAGTCAAGCACTCCAGTTTGCGTTTCCAGGGGATCCGGATTGGGATATGTCACAGAGGACTGTAAATTCAGCAAATATAGTCATAAAAAAGGGGTTCACATTTCATTTTTAAGCATTACAAGTGATTTGATGCTCCCACGCACATAAAAAGTTTGCTTTAAAACATATAGCCTTTCTGGTCTCCTGTACAAAAACAGTACTTCAGGAAGCACAAACATTTAACACTCATTCAGTCTGACATCCTGCTTCATTTGTCTCTAATACTGTTACAGAATAACTGTATGCGTAATCATTTGTAAAACTAGTTCCTAAGAAGATAATCCAAGAACAACAAATTAATAGCACCAATAGGAACAAACATATTTTAAAATAATCAGAACATGTTGACTGGAGAGTAGCTACATATAATTAGCATGTATGTTTTACCGACTGCAGGATCAATTTTCCATGCAACCCTTTCTGCCAGAGAAGCACCAAAACCCCCTCCAAAACAACAACCACCCACACGCCACAGACACTCTCAACACTAATGCTCTTTTTTCTCTGCTTCCTGTAAAGTCACTGAACACAGAGCCTATAGAGAGAAATATACTGGCAAAACAAAGCAGTAAATTTTCAAGTATCCAGAGGTGTAGAAAGTATACTATTTTTTTAAGTTAAAAAAAAAATCACATAAGAATTATTAATAAAATAAACACTAACATATTTGTTCTCAAGTGACTTTTCCAATACAAAACAAACATATCCTTTCCTTGGATTTCATTTACACATATTACAGATTATTCCACCGCCCTTTGAGATTAAAACATTAGATAATTTACTATCTGGTTACTTTCTCCCATTCCAACTTACATCATGGTTACAAAGCATACTTGCTAGTTGTTTCCGTTCCTGTGCATAGTAGGCTGCTTGCTGGTAATAGAATCCTGGATTCTGAGTTTGAATTGCTGTCAATCCCAGCTTAATCGCTTCATCGAACAAGTCACCAAAAGCCTGAAACCTATTTAAAAAATTAATAAACAAGATTACGTACAGGACAGCAATTTGAATTGAAAGGTACACTTCACTTAAAAGTTCTAGTTAGTCTTAAGACAGATGGTATTTCTGTGAAGTTTTGCATCTAAGTTCCACGACTGCATTTGTGTCATACCATGTTCACTCCCAGAAAGAAGTGGTCAATAATCAATGCAAACCAGAAAAACAACATGCAGGTTTCCTGACCTAGTGTATCTCTTTCTTCAGTAAATAAACACAGAATTTGTATCTTGCCTAGAAAAGTAGAACAGCAAGCTTCACAAGGTTATATAAGAACTAAATCAGGAACATTGCTAAGCAAAAACGTACTGTTTAGACATCCAGGCAGCATGCTCAAAAGCCAGTTCTGCACTTCCTATTTTTTTCTTGCACAAGTCAATATGTTTCCTGAACTGAGCAATTGCATCCAGAGGAGTATTATGCTGAAAACAGAGGCGACAGATCTAGGAAAAAAAAAGTAAAAGCAAAATTGTGTTAGGCTTCTAAGGATTAGTTTTAAAAGAAATTTAAAAACTGCACCACCAACCACCCCCCTCACGCCCACTCCAAACTAACTAAATTTACTTATTTCTGAAGATCTCAAATGGCATAGAAAATGGACAAGAAAAATAGATGTAAACCATAACGTACTTACATCTGAAACCAAGCAGTGCTGACACCTAACGTTATTTTTCTTCCCCTTCTCCCCCAAGTCATCAATGGAAGAGCACATAACTCACAGCCAAATTCAAGACAGAACTACAGAGCCACTAGGAAGATCATTATCTTTGAAGCCTGCAATCTGCAAACGGAATTTGATGGCATCCAATTCCAGGATTGTTGTAAATGGTGGGACAATTTTGTTTTATCTAAAAGCCCCCAAAATACCACAAAAATATGGTCTGATCCTTAGAGAGTTACCTTCCTCCTCCTAACAAGCAGAAACTGACTATACTGGCTTAACCTTTGCAAGAAGACAAAAGTATTCAAGGAACAAGCAATGCTTGTTTTCATTCTCCCTGCACAGAGTAAAAGAGAGTCCAATCCTTCAAGACATTCCCAAAACTTCAGCTATGGATCTTTCTTTTGTGCGGAATTCAGAAGTTCCTGCAAGTCTGAATGTAACTGGTATTCCACTGATAGCTGTTCCTAATCCATTTCCTTAAAAGCAACATAAAATAGAACTTTTAAACCTTACAAGTAAAAAAAGTTGATGCATCTTTAAAGTGAAGGTTGTCAAAGATTAGAAGTAGTTCACTTGTTACCTTGTAGTTTATAAATCCTGCCATGGTCTTGATTTCCAGCATGTTTGTTTCATGAGCCCTCAATTCATGCACAAGATTATAGGCAGTTCTGTAATTTCTACACAGGAATATTTAAGTTAGACTTAAATCATAAAAGATAATAAAATGTATGAAGAGGACTGCTGACAGCAGAAACCAGCCTTCCAATGAGAGTGTTCTTCCCAGTGAAGAACTCACTCCATAAGTACATTTTTAAATAATTTTGCATTCAGGAAAATACTTATCATAGTCTACGGTTTAGCAGTAATTTGGGGCAGAGAGGGTGGGGGAAGATTTACATGAGTCTTACTTGAGAGCATTCTGTGTATCCTGTTTCAGCTCACTGAAGAATGCTATTTTGAACTGGTGCCTAACAAATAAAAGCTGCAAAACACAACCAGTGTACATCATTCACAAACATCTGAACATACCTGTTACCTACAAAACAGACAGAGTTGATAATTTCAGAGGTTTACTGATACAACAGTTGACTCGAAAAACTGACTGTGGAACTGTTTCCTAATAGTTCTCTCTTCCACCATGATGCAGCAGTGATGTTTCAACAGATTTAATATAATCCAAGCCTTTTACTCTGGAACAGGGCAGAGGCTTTGTAACACCCAAAAATCTCTGCACTAACAGTGTTGATTGTTGTTTCGGAGATCACCATTTCCACAGATCCCAGCTCCCAAGAAAGGGAAGCTGGCAATTGCAACAGACTGCAGTGTGTCTGAGCAGATATTTAACAGTTTGAAAAGTGAAAGTTAAAAAGGCAAATCAAGTGCAACTTTAACTACAAAATGTGGGAAGCACTTCCCACAGCTTCTGAAGACATTACATTCAAATAGGTTAAGCCATATAGATAATTAACCCGCCCCTCTTTTTTTTTTAATAGGAAAACTTCATTTTTGGGCTGCAGCTCTTCCTCTAAGGAAGACATATGTAAAAACAAAACCAACCAAAATCAAAGTTTAAGTTGCAGAAAAAGAAACCATATTTACTTTCTATACTGAGATAAGGCACCTCAAGTTGGAAGAGGGAGAATAAAAGTGTTTAAACAACAAACAGCCCTTATTTTCATCTTTTAACATGCAATAGAACTTACATAGTATTTCAAAAATAGGGTAACATTACCTGATGAGTGGTTTTGTTCAAGAACTCCTTATGAGATTTCACTCTTCGTATTTCTGTATAATAGTAAGTCTGTGCATGCTCATAGAAAGCATTTTCCAACCTGCAACAAAGTTGCTTATAAGTTTTATGAAGTTTCTCCCACATACAAAGAAATTCTGAAATTCCTCAGAATAATACTTCTAATCATGCTTACTTTAGGGTTGGCAAAATAGCTTAGGTATTACCGAACTCCTCTGTGAGTTACCACACTGGCTGAGAGCCTGCAGACAAAAAAATCCTTCACACAAAACCTTACATAGGGGTAGCAAAAAGTAGAACAAGTAGGTTTGAGAGCTGCTGCATGAGAAATCAGTCCATAAAATCTCTAGTATTTAATGTAAGAAAGACAGAGGGTAGAGGATAAGCTGTTTGGGTTTTGCAAGGCAATAGAAAGTGGAGAGATGCCTCAGCCAAAGCAAGCAATCCTTCCTGAGGCGCTTGGGATAAGTCTGATCAGGTCAAGATCTTATTTGCTGAACTGTGGGGGGAAGAGTGGGAAGGAAAAAAAAGCAATAAATAAAGTTATGAGGGTACCAACTAGGCTTCATCATTCTGTCAAAACATCAACACTACCTGGGTTGCAGAGGTAACACCTGAACTTGTGTTTACAAGATAAATAGCCCAATGGCAAGTCAAAGGGGAAGAAGAGAAAGGGGTCCAGAAGCACTGAATCCTCCTCAGTAGGAGGCTGAGGAGTATCCAAAAAAAATATGCTGTGTGATCACATTATAAGGACTAAAATCAACTAGAACAAGATTAGAATGGACAGCAATTGTTAACTATGAGTTGAGTTACAAAAGGAAGACAAGATAAATTAAGTTTACCTATCATCCTTATTTGAGGCTCTATAAGAAAAGACAAGCTAGTCCAAGGGGTAAAAAAAAAAAAAAATTCTTTCACTACTCTGAAAACTCAATTTAAAAATTCAAAACAAAAAGATTAACACCAGGAATTCTGACATGATTATACAGTCCAACATTTTTTTAAGTGTGCATGAAGAGTTATTAATCCCTAATGATATAGCTTTCGCAGACTTGGACACAGTTGCAAATACATCGAAATACATTTATATGCAGTTTGCAAAGGCTTACACTAGTTAACAAGCAGTTAGCATGTTAACTAGCACAGATCAAAATATGAAAAACTGAAAGTAATGGCTGCTTTATTTTGATCAATTCAAGTAGCTGTTTGTGAGCAGCATGGATACAACAAGAGCATTGATTTATGTTGAGAACTTCATTGCTTTTATACAAATACGAGGGTGAGAGAAGAAAGAATTAGTCTGAGGCCATGACCCTTCCTCTCCCTAAGCATATCTGGAAAAATTAAAAATAATTTTAATAAACCATGATTTGGCTTAGTTTGAGCCCTTTTTCTTTAGGTATACACAGGACTGACTTCTTTTCCCTGTTCCATTTTTGAAAGGCCTTCATCATTTATTTGAAGCTGTTTTCCCTGTAAATATTAAAAAAGAAAGCAGAAGAAAAAATGAGGAAGACACAATATTTGCCGCTTTGCATGGAGTTACTTATACAGTGAGGAAGTGGGGGGGAAAAAAGCAAAGACCTGCTAAGACAGAGTTACATCTAACAAAACATATGCAGGTAAAATTATTTAGAACTAGCAGGGCCAAAACCACTGTAGAGGTAGAAAAGTCCACTTTGCCTCTACTGGACTTGAGGAAGGGAACATCTTGGGATATCTAATAATGTTTCTTCAAAAGCAACATCTCTGACGGTCATTACACAACCTCACAGAGAAAGGGGAGCTGTATGGAATTCATGAGGCTGCAGAATAAGCTGAAGAATTCCAGCAAACAGATAAAACATTCACTGCTGGTCTACAACAAGTGTGCCACACGGCAGTCACCCCATCAAGTCTCTCAATATCTCTGTTAGAATCATGAAATTGTGTAGATTGGAAAGGACCTTTAAGATCATCAAGTCCAACAATTAATCTAGCACTGCCACTGAACCATGTCCCTCAGTACCACATCTACACATCTTTTAAATACCTCTAGGGATAGTGACTCCATCACTTCCCTGGGCAGCCTGTTCCAATGCATCACAACCCTTTCAGTGAAGAAATTTCTTCATAATATCCAGCCTAAAACTCCCCTGGCACAACTTAAAGCCATATCCTCTCATCCTGCCACTTGTTACTTGGGAGAACAGACCAATCCCCACCTCACTACAACCTTCTTCCAGGGAGTTAGAGAGTGATAAGGTCTCTGCTGGGTCTCCTTTTCTCCAGGCTAAACAACCCCCATTCCCTCAGCCACTCCTCAGAGGACTTGTGTTCTAGACCCTTCACCAGCTTTGTTGCCCTTCTCTGTACAGGCTCCAGCACCTCCATGTCCTTCTTGAAGTGAGGGATCCAAAACTAAACACAGTATTTGAGGCATTGCCTCACCAGTGCTGAGTACAGGGGAATAATCACTGTCCAGGTCCTGTTGGCCACACTATTTCTGATACAAGCCAGGATGCTGTTGGCTGCCTCGGCCACCTGGGCACACTGCTGGCTCATAGTCAGCTGGCTGTTGATCAACACCCCTAGGGTCCTTTTCTACCAGGTAGTTTTTCAGCCACTCTTCCCCAAGCCTGTAGCATTGCAAGAGATTGTTGAGACCCAATTGGATTCTGTTGGCTGCCTCGGCCACCTGGGCACACTGCTGGCTCATAGTCAGCTGGCTGTTGATCAACACCCCTAGGGTCCTTTTCTACCAGGTAGTTTTTCAGCCACTCTTCCCCAAGCCTGTAGCATTGCAAGAGATTGTTGAGACCCAATTGTAGGATGAGGCATTCGACCTTGTTGAACTTCATACAACTGGTCCTTGGCCCACTGATCCAACCCGTCCAGATCCCTCTGTAAAGCCTCCCGACCTTCAAGCATATCAACACTCTCTCCCAACTTGGTGTCATGTGCAAACCTACTGAGGGTGCACTCAATCCTCTCATATAGATCATTGATAAAGACGTTACACAGAACAGGCCCCAACACTGGGCCCTGGGAAACACCACTGGTGACCGCCTGCCAACCAGATTGAACTCCATTCACCACCACTCTCTGGGCCTGGACACCCAGCTTTTTTTTTTACTCAGTAAAGAGCACTCCCATCCTAGCCATGAGCAGCCGGTTTCTTTTACTAAAGTCTAATTAGACAAAGTCCACAGCCTTTCCCTTATGCAGTGAGTCACCTCGTCTTAGAACAAGATCAAGCTAGCCAAGCAGGACTTGCCTTACATAAACCCATGCTGACTGGGTCTGATCGTCTGCTTGTCCTGCACATGCTGCACGATGGCACTCCAGATAATCTACTGCATAATCTTCCCCAGCAGTGAGGTCTGACTGACGGGCTTATAGTTCCCCACATACTTCTTTTAGATGGGTGCCACATTTGCTAACCTCCAGTTGACTGGGACCTCCCTGATTAGGCGGAACTGCTGATAAACGACAGAAGGTGTCATGGTGAGCACTTCTGTCAGCT